>NC_088391.1:19550000-19707500 GCF_037993035.2 Macaca fascicularis | reverse complement strand
ATTACAGAGTGAGCTGATAGGCACTGGGCTGCCCTATAGCCTCAGGAAAATGCCCTTATAATGAGATGCACAGTGGAAGCATTGCACTGTCTTGGCCCATGGCGTTTCTTTCTTGTTGGGGACCTGGGATTCACTGTGAAAATGGGATCTGTTGATTCTTAGGGATCTGTTTGGCTTTCAGCTGTGCCTGCCTCTTAGATCGTAGAAACGACATGCTTTCTTGGCCCTACTCCTTAAAAGGCTCTACCCTAAAGCTAGCAATTTAATTAAAAAATTTACATCTCTAAGGAAATCACCACCTGTAAGGTTGTCTGCTTTTCCTGAATTTTTTCTGACACATTTTTTTAACTGAATTTTTTTCTGACACATTTTTTTTTTAACTGAACTGAATTTTTTTCTGACACATTTTTCCTTGGTTTGAGTAAAATATGAATTCCCTATTTTGTTTCACCTGAATTGTCCCTTTAGAATTGTCTTGCTGATGATTGTTTAGGACAGGAATAAGTAATTAAGAGACTGATGGTCTAAAATGGGAAAGAGAAAATTAAAAACTGGCAAATGAAGAAGCTACTACCCTACCAGATCCGCTTCTGTCTGTGTATTTCTATGTGTTGTATGTGTGATGTTTCACTACCAAAGTATATGAAAGAGCTCTAATTAATTGGCTGAAAGAAGAATAAGGACTTCAGTGAAATATTTTACTAGAAAAATAAAAACTTGAGTACCTTTTAGTGCACATGGCTTTAGTAATCTCTGGTAAATAAAGACAGTTTTAAACATTAGTGATAAAATAAAAGCATCTTCAGAATTTAGCAATTTGGTATGAATTAGGCAGGTCACATACTGTCTTTGGTAGATGTTTTAAGGTCAAAAACTGCTTCCATGACTTTTTGATAATTATTTGACCTGTCTATTTTACAACCATTAGATTCTAGGTAAGGCCTAGGGGCATGTGGAGTTAGCCATGCCCCCTGGCTGTGCTGGGAAAAGTCAGACATTGTCTGCAGTTCTGTGCTTGTGCTGGGCTCTGTAATCTGACACATGGTTAAAATTGCTTACTTATCTGGTTCTTCACCGAAAATTAAAGTTGCTAAGAGTTAACCTTGTAACATATGTAATTGGGACTACTGGAGAAACAGTTTTACATGCAAGGTTTGTAAGGCCAGTAAAATGTATTTTGGTAAAAGATTATAAGAAGGCATGGAAATATGATTTTTGTTAAAGGGAAAGTAATTTTGTCTAGTTTAGAGGTTTTAAAGATTGTCTTAAGTTAAAAGAATGATAGGACAAAACTGAAGGTTTAAGAAAGTTGTTAAATATTTGCGCAATATTGATCTTGTAAAAGAAGTTCTGTGGGCTGGGTATGGTGGCTCACACCTGTAATCCCACCACTTTGGGAGGCCAAGATGGGCAGATCACTTGAGACCAGGAATTCAAGACCAGCCTGGCCAACATGGCTAAACCCTGTCTCTACTAAAAATACAAAAATTAGCTGGGTGTGGTGACGTGTGTCTGTCGTCCCAGCTACTTGGGAGACTGAGGCATGAGAAGCACTTGAAAACAGGAGGTGGAGGTTGCAGTGAACCAAGATCATGCCACTGCACTCCAGCCTAGAGGCCATGTCTCAAAAACAAAACAAAACAAAGTTCTGTGGCTGTGAGCAAGCTGGCCAAAATTTGAAGAGAGTTATTTGGTTTTTCTATAAATGAAACATTAATATAAGAAACACATTGGACTTCATTCCCCTACTACCTCCACCAGAGTGGATGCTGGTATCCACAGCTGAGAGACCTGAAGAAGGTTCACATCACAGAACTCTTTGCAGACACTCCCCAGTACCAGCCCAGAGCCTGGTAGCTCCACTGGGTGGCTAGATCCAGAAAAGAAATAACAATCACTACAGTTTGGCTCTCAGGAAGCCACATCTCTAGGGGAAGGGGGAGAGCACCACATCAAGGAGTACCCCCTGGGACAAAAGAATCTGAACAGCAGCCCCTGTGCCCCAGATCTTCCCTCTGACATAGTCTATTCAAATGAGAAGGAACCAGAAAACCAACTCTGGTAATATGACAAAACAAGGTTCTTTAACATCTCCAAAAGATCACACTAGCTTACTGGCAATGGATCCAAACCAAGAAGAAATCTCTGAATTGCCAGAAAAAGAATTCAGAAGTTGATTATTAAACTCAAGGAGGCACCAGAGAAAGGTGAATATCAACTTAAAGAAATTTAAAAAGTGTTACAGGATATGGACAGAAAAATCTCCAGAAAAATTAAATAAAAAACAATCACAACTTCTGAAAATGAAGGACATACTTACAGAAATGCAAAATACACTGGAAATTCTCAGCAATAGAATGGTACAGGTAGAAGAAAGAACTTCTGAGCTCAAAGACAAGGCTTTCAAATTAACCCAATCCAGCAAAGACAAATGAAAAAGAATTAAAAAAAAAAAAAAAAAAGAAAGAAAAGAAAAAGAACAAAGCTTCCAAGATGTTTGGGATTATGTTAAATGACTAAGCCTACGAATAATTGGTGTTCCCCTTTTACACTGTTGGTGGGACTGTAAACTAGTTCAACCATTGTGGAAAACAGTGTGGCGATTCCTCAAGGATCTAGAACTAGAAATACCATTTGACTAAGCCATCCCATTACTGGGGATATACTCAAAGGATTATAAGTCATGCTGCTATAAAGACACATGCACACTTATGTTTATTGCGGCACTATTCACAATAGCAAAGACTTGGAATCAACCCAAATGTCCATCAGTGACAGACTGGATTAAGAAAATGTGGCACATATACACCATGGAATACTATGCAGTCATAAAAAAGGATGAGTTCGTGTCCTTTGTAGGGACATGGATGCAGCTGGAAACCATCATTCTCAGCAAACTATCGCAGGAACAGAAAACCAAATACCACATGTTCTCACTCATAGGTGGAAATTGAACAATGACATCACTTGGACACAGGAAAGGGAGCATCACACACCGGGTCCTATTTTGGGGAGGGGTAGCGGGGAGGGATAGCATTAGGAGATATACCTAATGTAAATGACGAGTTAATGGGTGCAGCACACCAACATGGCACATGTATACATATGTAACCTGTACGTTGTGCACATGTACCCTAGAACTTAAAGTATAATAATAATAATAATAATAATGAAAAAGAAATTGGTGTTCCTGAGGAAGAAGAGAAATCTAAAAGTTTGGAAAATGTATTTGAGGGAATAATTGAGAAGAACTTCCCCAGCCTTGCTAGAGATCTAGCCATCCAAATACAAGAAGCTCAAAGAACACCTGGGAAATTCATTGCAAAAAGATAATCTCCTAGGCACATAGTCTTTGGGTTATCTAAGGTCAAGACAAAGGAAAGAATCTGAAGAGCTGTAAGGCAAAAGTACCAGGTAACCTAAAAAGGAAGACCTATCAGATTAACAGCAAAGTTCTTAGCAGAAACCCTGCAAGCTAGAAGGGACTGGGGCCCTATTTTTAGCCTCCTCAAGCAAAGCAATTACCAGCCAAGAATTTTGTATCCAGTGAAACTAAGCCTCATAAGTAAAGGAAAGATACAGTCTTTTTCAGACAAACAAATGATGAAAGAATTCACCACTATCAACCCAGCACTTTAAGAACTGCTAAAAGGAGCTCTAAATATTGAAACAAATCCTTGAAATACACCAAAATAGAACTTACTTAAAGGATAAATCTCATAGGACCTATAAAATAACAACACAATGAAAAAAAAAAAAAACCCACAAGGTATTCAGGCAACAAATAACATGCTGAATAGAACAGTACCTCATATCTCAATGCTAACATTGAGTAAATGGCCTAAATGCTCCACTTAAACGATACAGAATGTCAGAATGGATAAGAATTTACCAGCCAAGTATCTGCTGTCTTCAAGAGACTCACCTGACACATAAGGACTCATGTAAACTTAAGGTAAAGGGGTGGAAAAAGATATTCCATGCAAATAGACACCAAAAGTGAGCAGGAGTAGCTATTCTTATACCAGACAAAACAAACTTTAAAGCAACAACTGTTAAAAAAGACAAAGAAGGACATTATATAATGATGAAGGGAAGTGACCAACAGGAAAATATCACAATCTTAAATATATATGCACCTAACACTGGAGCTCTGATATTTATCAAACAATTACTACTAGACCTAAGAAATGAGATAGACAGCAACACAATAATAGTGGGGGACTTCAATATTTCACTGACAGCACTAGACAGGTCTTCAAGACAGAAAGCCAACGAATAAAAGATGGATTTAAACTACACCTTAGAACAAATGGACTTAACAGATATTTACAGAGCATTCTACCCAACAACTTCAGAATATACATTTTATTCATCAGCACATGGGACATTCTCCAAGATGGACCATATGATTGGTCACAAAACACATGTCAATAAATTTAAGAAAATCAAAATTATATCAAGCACTCTCTCAGACTACAGTGGAATAAAATTGGAAATCAACTCCAAAAGGAACCCTCAAAACCATGCAAATACATGGAAATGAAATAACCTGCTCCTGAATGATTGTTGGGTCAACAATGAAATCAGCATGGAAATTAAAAAATTATTTGAACTAAATGATGATAGTGACACAACCTATCAGAACCCCTGGGATACAGCAAAGGTGGTGCTAAGAGGAAAGTTCATAGCCTTAAATGCCTACATCAAAAAGTCTGAAGGCACAAATAGGCTATTTAAGATCACACTTCAAGGAACTAGAGAAACAAGAACAAAACAAACCCAAACCCAGCAGAAGAAAATAAATAACAAAGATCAGATCAGAACTAAATGAAGTCACTGTATGAAAAAAATATATGAAAAAGATACTTGCATACGCATGTTTATGGCAGCACAACTCACAATTGCAAAATTGTGGAACCTGCTCAAATACCTATCAATCAATGAGTGGATAAAGAAATTGTGGTACGTGTGTGTATGTATATATATCATAGTTGTTCTGAAACTTTTGTCATCTACAATTGTTTTACTTTGATCCTTTTCAAAAAGTGATTTATAATAAACTATAAAACGCCGACAGGTGCTCTTAAATGCAGGTTTCTGACAACTTTGCCTATTATTCCATTGAAATAGAGAGAGAACTTCCAGGATTCTCAGAAAGAGCTGATATGTTCACAAATATTAAGCAGAACAGGAGTTAATTGCATGGACTGTACTAATGGAAGGTAAATAATCTTTTTTTATGAGACAGAGTTTTACTCTTGTTGCCCAGGCTGGAGTGCAATGGTGCAATCTCAGCTCACTGCAGCCTCTGCTTCCCGGGTTCAAGCAATTCTCTTGCCTCAGCCTCCTGAGTAGCTGGGAATACAGGCACCTGCCACCACACCTGGCTATTTTTTTTTGTATTTTTAGCAGAGACAGGGTTTCACCATGTTGGCCAGGCTGGTTTCGAACTCCTGACCTCAGGTGAGCCACCCACCTTGGCCTCCCAAAGTGCTGGGATTACAGGCGTGAGTCACCATGTCCATCCTGGTAAATAATCTTTTTATGACTTTTTGTTTGAAACTTTGCTGATCCTTTTTATAAAATCCTCAGTTGGTTTTAAGAGGCTTTTAAAAGGTCTAATCTGAAATTCCTTATGAAAAAAAAAAAAAAATCCAGAAAAGCCAATTTAGAAAAAGAGCCTATATAGTAAATAATCATTCTTCCTATGCTTTATGCAAATAATTAGGCCAAATATAATAAAACTAAAACTTATTTTGCAAATGAATTTGTTCTACTGTGATTCATCTTTGGTAGAAGTGAAAAACTGGAGAGAGAAAAAATATATTTCAGAAAAACTGTAGTACACCAGATTCCAGCCTTGGCCATTGGTTTTGAGTCTCTGCTGATGACTCAATACCTGATTGATTCTTGGCGTCATTCACCTGGATCCCTCAAGGCTTCAAGTCAGTTCTACAAGGTTTTCACTCCTTGTGTTAGGACTCTTATAGTCTGCTCTTCTCTTAGGTGTTGTACTAAAGCTGTGGTTAAGAGCACTAAAATGTTTTTGTTATTCAGACCTTGGGATCCCAGCCAGGCACCCTTGAATACGTACAGACAACTGCAAAACTGTTTCACTCCTCTCACCCTGAGAGCAACCTCTACCCCAGCTATGCCCTCTGTCAGCAGGAAGAAGTTAGAGCTGTTCTTGGCCTTTTTTCATCTCCATAGCTCATACCTCAGGATTGAGATGTGCTGAAACCCAAGGAAGGGATTGAAATTGCCTTTGCAAAATTATAACAGAAAGATAAATTTTATACAGTTGATGCCGTCTTGGTTCTAATCTCCAAGCTGCCCTTGGACATTCCTAGGCATAGGGCAAACTAACTTTGCGGAAATTTTAGTTAATAATTTAACCTTAGAGCAAGGATGATAATAGTCCTTCTCTGAACTAAATCACCTTTGTAAAACTAATGAAAGACCACAAGGTTAGGATTATGAGAAGAGTCTGAATTCTGCTAAGATGTAGGCATAGTTAAATGATAATCAGCTATAGTTCTGGAGATCACAGGATTTGTAACTTCCCCAATTATTTTTGTAAATAACATTACTATTGTAGAAACTAAGATTGGACTTTTGCAATGTCTTTTCAGACTTTTGCATTTCTGATTACTGGCTGACTCCACCCAGACCTGTGACTCATGACTCAGCTGGTCCTGTGGCCCCCACCCAGAGGTGGACTAAGCACACAAGAACCATTTTCCACATCTTCCACATTTCCCCCATGATGGCATCCCCAACCAGTCAGCAGCACTCATTCTCTAGTCCCCTGCCCACCAAACTATCCTTGAAAAACCCTAACCTCCAAGGGTTCAGGGACACCAATTTGAGTAATAACTTCATCTCCTGCATGGTGCGGCTGGCCTCATGTCAGTTAAACTCTTTCTTTACTGCAATGCCATTGTTTCAGTGAATTGGTTTTGTTTGTGCAGTGGGCAAGAAGACTCCATTGGGTGATTACAGGAGTTTGTCTTTAAATTGATACCTTAATAGTCTAAAACATAAGAATGAAAATTTTAAAAGACATTTGCCTTTTGGGTATTGATTGTATTTACTTCTTTTTGATAAATGTATAGCTGTGCATCATTAGGCATTTATCAAGTACCTGACGGGCCAGATGCAGTGTAGGGCACTAAAATTAACTCTAGATTATCTCTGGTATTGGTAAGCAGGGAGGAACATCATCATTTATTAATTTTCCAGTGCTCTTGAATTGCTACTGGAGTTCCTGCTAATCAATACAATTGATTCATTTGAGTGTCATTCTTTTTCCCTTCTTTGTCTTCTGGCTGTAGTGAGTGTGACTGGTGTTCACCTAGAGCCCAGGCTTCAGAAAGTTGCACTGTGTAGGAGGCAGAGTCTGGGGCACTGACCATCCACAATCAGAACCCAACACTCTTGAGCTCCTTGAATGCTCAGTCAGGAAATTCTGACATCCTTCAAATTCAAATTAATTACACCTTGATTCTTTATTTTTAAAATGAAGGAAACTTGAACCAAAGAAATGAGTCTATGAATATACTAATTGCTTTTGCCTTGTTTGAGACTTAAACTTGGCTTTGAGCTTCATGGAAGCCTAGACAAAAGGGAAATAGGATGAACTGTGTCTTTATTCACAGCTCCCTGGAGGAGATAAATCTGACCATGCACCAAATCTCAGAAAGATTTTTATGGGGCTGTACTGGGAAAATTTGGGTTTGAGGGATACCTGCATTTCTCACTGAAACAATGACCCAGAGCAAATTATTAATCATCTATAGCATGATCAAGTTTCCTCCTCATTCTTCAGTGCGGTTAATAGTAACTGTTCTTCAGAGTTGCTGTGAGAATTAAATGAGGGGCTTGGCAGAGTGCATCTTGCATGACTGTTGATTGGAATCAGTCTAGTTTTTCATCTGTAGGGGCCTGGTTAAATAAAGGCTGATACATTTCTACCATGGCATATTGCATCTTCCTTCTTGCCTCACCCTCCTCTCCCCAACCACACCCTGTGTCAATGACTCTGCCGTTGATCCCAGGAGAGATGGAGTGTATTTCCCCATCCCACCCATATTGGACTTGACCATAGGACTTGCTTTGGGCCATGAGATGTAGACAGAGGCGACTTGAGGGACACTATGTGTTTCCATTCACTCGTCTTGAGCTTCTGCCATCACCGTAAGAAGAATGACGGTCTCTAGAACAGACATGGGAAGCAGACTGGACCCAACCTGAAGCTGAGAGTCAAGACGAGACCCTCAGTGTGAGTGAAGAAAAAGATAGTTGTTGGGAGTCATTGGTGATTTGTTATGCATCATTACTGTGATGATTAGCTGACTACAGTGGCCTTCTATGAACAAACCTGGAAGACAGCTGTAATATATTAAGTGAGAATAAAAGTTTATAAAGCAGAATAATATAAATTCTCCTTTAGTAGGAAAATATAAATGACCTCATTTTGTTATAAAAGAGTTTGCTTATACGTATAAATTAAAAAGTGTGAGGGATGGCATTTACATATTTAAAAGTATAAATTTGAAAACACACATTTATATACATTGAAAAGAAAACCGTACGTAATTTTTCTTTATTGCCTTTCTGTGTGTGTGCATGCACACACAGTGTGAGTATGTGCACATGAATTAAGAAAGCTTAACAGACCAAACACGCAGCTTCAAAGCAGGCTGCCACTGCAGCAAAAGTAGTGGCCACCATGTCTGGGGATGTCTAGGAGAATTTGTCTGCCTGAATTTTTTGCTCAGACCTGCCCTTGTTGAAAACAGTCTTTCATTCTCTCAGCTACCTCTGGGCCAAGGAAGCATTGCCCAGAGCTGCACACCTAAGGAGTAGTGTCCTTAGGGGTAGAAACCAAGTTGATTTGCTACCTTGCATTCTTATTTCCTTCCAGAAATATCTGTGCTGTGGACTAAGTACTTGAGGAGGCTGGAGTGAACAAGATGTTCTCAGAGAGCACTGGGAGATCAACTCCCAGACTAGCACTTGGTCCATTCTGCATGTGTCTCTACTTTATGCACACACACATACATAGTTTTACATATATGTGTAAAGTCATCATCAATTTGCTTCTCTCTTTTTAGTGCAGTCTATATAATTATTTTTCCCTCTGTCTTTTGGCTCCCTTCATCCTCCCCTTCCTGTCCTATTGAATGTTCCATCCTTCCACCTCACCCCAACATACCCACGACAACAAACTTGTTGGTCTCGTGTATTTTTCTTTATGACTTTCTAAATGATCATGTGTATATCACATGTAGACATCTTTGTGGTCATATATCCATATCATATGTCAGTATATCCAGGTATATTCTGGCATCAGGTAGAGAGACTTGTGTCCTTGCCTCTACAGAATCCAGTGGTCACTTTTTATTTTACAAGCAGAGTAGAGACACATGCAGTTGACCGTGTCAAGGACAAGTCAAGGCCGGGTACCCAGGCAATGCCATTGAGATTCTCCTGCCCCACAGTTCTTCCACCAGCCCCTCTGTTGATCTTAGCGTGCTGATGTTGTTGCCCTTTGCCAGCAGGTGACTGTGGCTCATTTAATACAAATGCAAGAGTGTCCCAAATCACAGAGCCACGTGTACCATGACCTGTGGGGCTGGGTGAGGCTAGGTGGGCATGACAGGCAGGCGGCAGGAGGACCACTGGCCCAGTACGTCACATTCACACAGACTTTTTTGATCAAGGTGACCAGCTTATATAATATCCAAACTGAAAACTGTCAACAGTGAAAGGAGGCTCGTGAATCATTCTATCAGGAAAACAGACATAAATTGACACTTTCCCAGGCAAACTAAGTCATATTGTCAGTCCTTTTGGTGCCAGTGGGTGGAGATGAACTGACCATGTCTATAGCTTTGTGTTATTCATCTTTATTTTTTAAATGTATTAGAAGTCCCCACCACTGCTAAGCCCCAAATGTACATGGCCCAGGCCTTTCAACCTTTGGGAATCCCTGGTGCATTCAAGTCACATATGTCACCTATTCTGTTACCTTAGCCAGGATGTCACCCTGGAGAGGGGATTGCCAGACAGGGTGCTGTAGCCTGACTCTACCTGAGGGATCCTGTGGGGGCTCCCCTTAGCTCAGGTTTCATTATCTCTAAAAGGTAGGGTTCAACCAGGTGGTGCCTTCCATTTTTCTTTCTCCAATGTAATCTGGCTGTAACTGCTTCCCATTAGACAGCTATGGTGATTCCCAGGTCGGCTTTCTCTCTGGCAGCTCTTCAACGTTTTGTAATTAGCACTGAGCAGTTACCACGATGACTGTGACCCCCGAGTTCCTTCCTTACCTAATTTAACAAATTGCCTCTTGCAGTCAACATTATTTTTTCTGGAATTGTCATCCACAAGTCAATTTTCATATGCTGAAATCTCTATCAGGTAAAATGCTTATGAAAGAGATTTCTATTTAATTGAATTTTTTGATTTAATGAGCTTTAAATAATTTTTAAATAATTTTACCTTTCAAATATGGTTTCTAAGTTAATGGGCCAAAATGTGACATTATATGGCATCTGGACAATACTCAGCACAGAGCTTAGGACATAGGGATGCGTAATAAGTTGTTTTTTAATAATGACACCACCACTGTCTCCTGTTGAAAGCAGTTTGGGTGAGAGTGAGGTTATGGGCCCTGGCACCAGGTGGCTTGGACATGCACGCCTGCTCTGCCAGCTTGCTATCAACAGGACTCCAGCAAGGCACGTCACAATTCTGGAGGTGTAATCTTGCCAAATGGCCACAGTAATAATACCTATGGCATAAAATTATGGTGAGAATTAAAAGTTTTAATACATTAAAGTGCTTACAATCATGCTTGATACATAAAAACTATCCGTGTGTGTTTGCCACTATTATTATTGCAGTTAAGCATTGCCTTTGTGCAGAGCTTTCCATGCATTAGCTCAGTTAATCATTGGAAAGAAATTTCATTCACTTACTTATACATTTGAGAGAGAGAATTTGGTGATCATTAGTATTTTCTCTTTTCTGTATTTCAATCCCAGCACTTTGGGAGGCCGAGGCAGGCAGATCAATTGAGGTCAGGAATTCGAGACTAGCCTGGCCAACATGGTGAAACCCTGTCTTTACTAAAAATACAAAAATTAGCCAGGCATGGTGGTGGATGTCTGTCATCCCAGCTATTCAGGGGCCTGAGGCATGAGAATTGCTTGAACCCAGGTGGCGGAGTTTGCAGTGAGCCGAGACTACAAGATTGCGAGATTGCGACACTGCACTCCAGCCTGGGCGACACAGCGAGACACTGTCTCAAAAAAAAAGAAAATTCTGTAGAAAATTCTGTATCTCTTTAAGTGACATCAACATCACACCAACCACATGGATGAAATCTTTGATTCCTCCCTCTCTTGCTGTCCTTGCCTTCACTCTTTCTGTTCCCTATCAGATCAGGTGGGTTCAAAATCTCTCATCTTTTTCCTCAGTTCCTCCTCTTCCTGTCCCAGACTGGGCTCACTTGGCCATTAACGTGGCTTCCTAACTGGTTTTCCAACAAATGTGCTTTATATATGGGCATCCAAAGTATCTTCCTATGGCATACCTATGAATAAAGTTCAGCCTGGAGTTTAAGTTCCTCTACTTTTGGATCTTAAAAATCACCTACTTTTTGGTATGCTCTCCTAACTAGCCTTCTTGGTATACTTTGTTACTGCCAAACTGTCTTCAAACTGCCCTCTTCTGTCCCACTTAAAATTCACACTGCCCACCTCCCTGGAATGGTCATCTTGTAATTCATATGAATACTCTTCCCTTGTAAAATATTAAAAAATTATATAGAAGGAAATTCTTTGACCAGGCCCCTACCCAATCTCATCCCCTCCTGCTTCTCCTGAGAGATCAGCATCATTCTTGGCTGGAGGGGCACCTTCCACATCCTTTCTGTGCATTTATGTACATACACATGCACTCACAGAGAATGTATGGTGTGACTTGTTTTGTGTGTGGGTGTGTCTGTGACATAAATAGTATCACACTGTACTTAGTATCAAACTGCACTTATCATTCTGCAACTTGCTTTACTCACTCAACAATCTGTCCTAGCAATCTGTCCATCAAGATGCATCTCAAATGCTACTAGGAATTCCCCCAAATTTTATGTTTCCATTTATTGGAAGTGCTCTCTTGACTGAAACTTCTTGAAATCTCTTAAGACAGTTTCTTCTTTTATATGTATGTGAGTATGTGTGTGTAGTAAGATTATGAGTGATTCTAAAAATATTTGTACTTTTATTGATGCTTTTCTATAATTAAAAAAATTTTAAACTATCCCCCCAATATTATATTTTAAACAAATAGAAAGTAGTTAAGAAACACACATGTACACACACATTCATGCATGCATACACACACATACATGTGTACATATATGCTATGTTAGTCCATTTGGGCTACTATAACAAAGTTCCATAGACTGCATGGCTTAAACAACAAACATTTATTTCTCACAGTTCTGGAGGCTGGGAAGTCCGTGATCAAGATGCTGCAGATCTGGTATCTGGTGAAGGCTGCTTCCTGGTTCATGGAAAACTGTCTTCTCATTGTGTCTGCACAGGGTGGAGGGCAAAGAGAAGAGTTCTTGTGTCTCTTCTTATTAGGATACTGATATGGCTTGGCTTTGTGTCACCACCCAAATCTCATGTTAAATTAAGATCCTGAGTGTTGGAGGTGGGGCCTGGTGGGAGGTGGTTGGATCATGGGGGTGGTTTCTAATGGTGTAGCACTGTCCCCTTAGTGCTATCTCGTGATAGAGCTCTCACAAGATCTGGTTGTTTGGAAGTGTGTAGCATCTTCCCATTTGCTCTCGCTCTTCCTCCTGCTCCCACCATGTAAGGTGTGCTTGCTTCTCCTCCTCCTTCCGCCATGACTGTAAGTTTCCTGAGACCTCCCTAGCCGTGCCTCCTGTACAGCCTGTGGAACTGTAAGTCAATTAAACCTTTTTTCTTTGTAAATTACCCAGTCTCAGGTATGTCTTTAGAGCAGTGTGTGAATGGGCTAACACAGACACCAATCCTACCATGAGGGCTCCACCCTCAAGACCTAATCATCTCCCCAAGGCCCCATCTTTAGATACCATCCACTGGGGATGAGGGTTTTAACATGAATTTTGAGGGGACACAAACACTCAGGGCATAGCTCAGGCATCCATATATTTTCCTTTCTTTGCTGTAATTTTACACTATCCAGAAACCTAACTATTAATTTATGTTCCCAGTGACCTTGATCCTGGGAAAGTAGGTGCCATGGACAGAGAGGGAGGCCAGCATATAGGTCACCAGGAAAAAGTGCCGCTGCTGCAAACTCTCCCAACAAGCCCAACCTCATCACCGAGTTATGAGGAGAGTGAATCTTAGATGAAAATCCACCACCCTAGGCTGTGTCCAGCCATGCTGCAGCCTGAGCAAAAGGAAGAATGTGTGCCTCTGTGTACCTTTATTAATAGTTAATATTTATATTATTATATCATTAGTATAGATTATCTTCTTTTTTCTTTTTTAATGTTTTGAGACGGAGTCTTGCTCTGTTGCCCAGGCTGGAGTGCAATGGCGTGATCTCGGCTCACTGTAGCCTCCGCCTCCTGGGTTCAAACGATTCTCCTGCCTCAGTCTCCTGAGTAGCTGGGATTACAGGCACCCACCACCACGCCTGGCTAATTTTTGTATATTTAATAAAGATGGGGTTTCACCATGTTGGTCAGGCTGGTCTCGAACTCCTGACCGCAGGTGATCCACTTGCCTCGGCCTCCCAAAGTGCTGCGATTACAGGCATGAGCCACGGTGCCCAGCCTCGTATATTATCTTTTATAATTATGTTTACTATACATTATAAATATGTATTTTATATTATATAACTGATTATAAAAATAGATGATCTATAAATACATATTATATAATTATATCATATTAATATCAAAAGCTAATAAAAGTTGTAGTCAAAAACCATGACTGTATAATGCCCACCCATATTGCCTAATCTGTGTTTACCATCTTTAGCCTTTGTAAACCTGCTCAGTGGAGGCGGCCCCAGGCAGGGGTCCTGGAATCTCTGGCTGATTAGAAACAACTGTTCTTGATGCACAGTAATGCTGGGCTGTAAAACAAACATCAACAGCCTGTCTTTATTTAAAACTGGGTATTTTGTTCATCATAGATTTTTAAAAATTGTGTTAAAATATTTGCTTCGGTACTGTTTTAAATTTTGCACCAGAGGCGAACGCCTCACTAGGCTCACTGCAGTCTCAGTCCTGCTGCCACACAGATAGCCACTTACTTACTGAGCATTTATTAACAACCAAGCGCAAAAGTGGCTCATGGAAGCTGTTCTGGAAGCTTGATGAGGTTCCAGCTGTCTGTCCACACCTTGTATAAAAGCTGTGTTCACCAGAGGCAATTTCCTTGGGTTCCAGAGTCAGGCTCCTGTACTCTCATGGCTAGCAATCTGCAAGGAGGATCCTCCAAAGTCATGTCTGTTTACACAGGGCTATTTATGAACTTGCCTTGTGCGCCATCCCTCAGGACAAGGGCTACAGGCCTCCTTAGATTCTTATACCCTGTTGCTGTAAGAGCTGGGAGTGTCTTTAAATATTTTAATCAACCCACATTTCTCAGCTACCTTGACTTACTTTTTACCAATTTCCAACATCCATCGTGATATTCAAGAAGTCTACTTTAATGAATTAGAAATTTCATTGATAACATTCACTCTGCTTATTAGCAAAGTCTCAGGTATTGACCAAGGTATGGACTAGGGACATTCTTGTGATGGCCCACACTGGAATGTTGTCTTTCTGATGTAGGTGAGCAGACCACCCCTGGAATGTGGTTTGTCTTTTGGGGCAACCCTAGGATGAAGCTTGAACTAATCGGCACATTCAAAACATTATACTAACTTTGCTTTAAGTTTATTAAAGTAAATTGCAGCCTCTATAACAATCACACATGGTGAATGGACACATGAACGATCTGGTTTTCCCATATCAGTTTGCTGGGAGTGTGGTCATCCCGGGGATATTAAACCAACCCACATTCATACTTGGCAAGCTCAGCTTTCAGGGTAGAGACTCCAGGGGCCCTCCTGCCCTGTCATTCATCTGGTGTTCTCTTCTGCCTTGCTGTTCATCACAAGCCACAATATCTGCAGACTGGTGTACAATCAACAATGACAACAGAAGTGGCTGTCTGAACATGGTGGTGGTAGCATTGAGCAGGGGGTGCCAGTGGGGAAAATCAGATGCTGGACTAGAGTGAGGGAAGATGTGCCAATCACTTTGGGTCTGACCCCAGCAGTAGACAGCATGAAAGAGTCAAGTGGCCACAGAGGTGTTAGCCAACAGGACCCACTGCAAAGGAGCTGTGGGAAGATCGGGGGTCCCAGAAAGTGAACTAGTGAGAGCTCCAAGCCAAGAAACTGTGACTTAAGTGTAAAGCCCCCCCTGGCTGATGTGACAGGGGTACGTCCTCCCACACACTGGGGCACAAAGCTTGGTACATGCTCAGCACTAAACCAAGGTTCTGGGGTGAAGAGACCATGTTGAGTTTTCAGTGCCCCAGAGGCCCTGGCTGAGTGGTCATTCCAAAATTCTGTTGCATTCAAGACACACAGAGAGAGAGAGAGAGAGAGAGAGAGAGGACTCACTCTATGCCAGACTCAAGATACAGCCCCCTGGAATTTATTGTTCAACATCAAACTCAGCAATTAGGGACTCATTCTCTGGAGATCTGAAACATTCTAAAAGAAAATGGCAGGAATAACTCCTGGTTAAACAAAGACACACGCTTCCTTGTAGCAAGTTACCAGCTAGCCAACGTTTTAATAATAGCTATTAACATGGATTGAATATTTGCTGCGTGATATATTTAGCCAGGTATTTGGTATGCATTAATTTATCACTGTGTCATGCATGAGAAGATTGAGGGGATATGTCACTTGCCCAAGTTTAGTGGTAGAATTGGGATTTGAACTGGGTCTTTTCCCAGAGCCTATGCTCTCAGCCTCAATTATTATATATGGTCAACAGTACTGAAGAATTTATCAGAAGAATGCGTGGGTTCCCTTGTTTTGCACCCAAAAGATGATGCCACTGTGCTGACACAGGAACTGTGAGAGTCCTTTCTGCTTAAGTCTAGAATTAATGGGCAATCTTGTTGAAACATCTGACTTTTGAAGGACTAGTGATTTCTTGATAAGTTGAAGCAGCTGTGAGTCACATTGGAAAAGCGGCTCTTACCACCAAAATAATCTGAGGACAAACAAAATGTGAAATTTATAGCCCAAAGTATAGCTATGTGTTTATTAAAAAAGAGAAGCTTAAATGAATGTGTTGTTTTGAACTGTCTGAAAACTCATCCATATACCTTATATTATCATATATCCCAGTAAATATTGGGTTAATTTCTGGCTCACGTCTTGCTTGTTGGAAGAACTTAGATCACTCAGTTTCTTTGATTCTTTAGTTCTTGTTAGTAAAACAGAGAATTTTGACAAGATTATTATCTCATAATTTGGGATAAAAGATAAATAATCCTTTTTATTATCTGTCCTTCTCCCATCTTCCTTTTAAAGTTTAGAAAACTTTTCCAGTAGAATAAATTGCATCTAAGTGATTTTTTTATTTTAGTTTTGATTTTTTTCAAGAATTAGAGACATTTTTAACAGCCAATGTAACCTTGGCTGAACATGAGAATAATATAATGAAAGAATAGAGGTGTTTTAATTTGACCATTACCATTTTGGATAAGTACATGATTTCTATGACAAGTTTTGAAATATTGCTTACGCTAGTCTAGAAGTCTTTAAAATTCCAGGTAGGTAACTGAGGGACTAAATAATCATCATGATCCATTTTACTTGTAAAATTCAAGTCTATGTCTCCCTGTCAATTTGGCATCTCCTACTGTATTGAGGAAGACACTGAGGTCCATTTCATTTCAGTGATTAATGCCCCAGAACTTCATAATGCATACATTGTAGACTTCCAAGTTCCTATTCCCCCTCTACTGTTTCTGGACTTCAATACATAACCAGAATTTATTTTGAAATGCAGACAATTGTGAGTGCTGATGCAAACATTAGTAAATCATTTACTGCAAAATGGTCATCATTAAGAGGTAAAGTAATACTTTACAAGTTAAGAAGGAAATATGCAAAGATGTTTAACCACTAGACCTGATCAGATCATTCCATTAATGTGTCCATTTCAATCTTGCTGCTTTGCATTTCTTCAACCTGAAGGCCTTCATGAATGCCACAGTGGATCTACTCTGCCCTCCTCTTGCTACCATCACCCTCCCCAGGAGCTGGAAATCATGAGCTTTATTTCAAGATCCAGCCATGTGATCATAGATGGCTGTGTGGTCTTGGAATTTCAGTCTCATCATCTGCAAAATGGGGACGATGCTTTCCTATACATTTTACAGAACTATCTGCTTCAAACAAAGCAACGCGTGTAAAAGGTCTTATTTAATTACTTCTCAAAGGTTAGTGCACTATAGAAATGTGAGAGGCTTCAGTTAGACCCAGCAGTTTCTTAGAAGTTCAAAGAGTTACCTAATTAAAAGTTGGTTAATAAATGATTAATTTGGCAAAATATTTGAGGTAGTGTTTTAATTTCCCAAAGCGATCACATTGCTTATTTCTGTTTTCTCCTCATAATAGCAAGATTGGCCAAGCAGTACAGGCATAATATTCATTTTCTTTTCTTTTTTAACTAGCTAGTAAAAGGTAAGAAAACATTTATTGGAGCATGTGCACCTGGTGTCAATTTTTTCTCCCAATATTATATTATGAAATTTTCAAATAAGTAGAAAAGTTGAATGAAAGACTCTACCAAGAACACCTACAAACCCAACCCACCATCTAAATCCTACCATTAGCATTTTACTACTTGATTTATTGCCAATCTGCCCATATATCTATCCTCCCATCCATTAATCCTTCTTACTTTTGGGATATATTTCAATGTTCCTTGCAGGCATCAGTAAACTTTCCCTTAACTGGTGAAACAGCATGGATATCATTAACAGGAGTTTGACATCTTCTTAGGGTACTTTTTTTTCTCATTTATGTAAGTGGGGTCTAATTTAATGTTATAAAAATTATGCCATAGTATGCTATTTTGTGTGTGTGCTTTTTTGCTATTGAAGTGGCGAAGCTCTCTTTTCAAACTAATTCTCATGCAGAAGCTGGCATATGAAACAGATACAAGCAGAGCTGCTTTGGATGAAAAGGAAATGGGGTGTGGAGTCCCAGTTCCTGAGCCTTTCCCTCCTTCCCTAATCATTCCTGAGGCCCCTCATAGAACATCTCGGCTGCTATTAAAATTGGGTGAATTTCTTAACTTCATGAACCTCAGTGTGATCATCTATAAAAGAGGGCTTTGGAGGCCGGACGTGGCGGCACATGCCTGTAATTCCAGCACTTTGGGAGGCTGAGGTGGGCAGATCACCTGAGGTCAGGAGTTCGAGACCAGGCTGACTAACATGGTGAAACACTGTCTCTACTAAATATAAAAAATTAGCCAGGCATGGTGGCGCATGCCTGTAATACCAGCTACTCGGGAGGCTGAGGCAGGAGAATCGCTTGAACCTGGGAGGCGGAGGTTGCAGTGAGCCGAGATCGTGCCATTGCACTCTGGCCTGGGCAACAAGAGTGAAACTCCATCTTAAAACAAAACAAAACAACAAAACAACAAAGAAAGAGGGCTTTGGAAATAGCTATTTTCTCAGGCCCTTTTGAAGCTGTCCTCTTCTCTCATTCCAGTGGTGTTAAAACATTGAAAATTTTATAGACTTTCCCCTTCACAAGTCTTGCAGCAGAAAGTTTTCTCTTGTTTTAATTCGCTCAATGCAAGAAGCCACATTTAAGACTGTGCATCTGAATGCCTGAAGTAAAAACCACAGTCACAAAGGGATGTGTGTGGAATGGAAGAAAACTGGAAAAACAAGAACCTGACCTAAATGGATGGCCAAATAGAGCAGCCTGCACATGCAGGACGAGTCTATCAACGCGGTGTGCAAGCCACCCTGCCCATCTTCTGGAGGCTTTGCCAAGTCACAACAGAGAACACCTCTCTGGAATTTTGGTGTTCTGACAAGAGTGAAGTTCACTTGGGATACTTACATTCTTCTGGTACCTCCCTGAGATACACTGCTTTTGCGTGTGTGGGAGGACGGATCCTTCCTTCACTACCTGGGGAGCCAGAGGCTGTATCACTACCTGGGGGCTCAGGCAGGCTGGCCAGCAGCATGGGCATATGGGTGAGTTTTGGGTGGGAGCTGAGGCTGGGGCCAGGCTGGGCTGGAATCATATGAGGCAGAAGTTAAGTGTGTTTGAGGAAAGGAGCAGGGCTTAGAGCCATAGTAAGACCATCCCAGTTATCCAGATATGAGAGGAGAGGGAAGGCAAAGTTGAGTCAGAGATTGAGTTGCAAAGCAAGAACTAGGAGAGTGGGCCCAGGCCTGTGCTGCGAATAGTCTTGGGTGTCCAGAGGTCATTCTTACTAGATAGTAAGTGCCGTACTAGGAGCTCTGTGAGGATAGGAGTGTGCCCAGAGCCTAGGAAACTGAATGGTAGGCTGTAGATAGATGCTCAAGAAATGTTTATTGAAGGAAGGAAAAAGGAAGAAAGGGAGGGAAGGAAGAAGAAGGGGAGGGAAAAAAGAAGATGGAATGGGTGGGTTTATCTGAATTGTAGTCGGTCAGGACGGGCATCTAATACCATTGCTAACAGCAGAGTGAGGTTGTCCTAGAGAACTTAAATCTAACCTTGTCACCCATGACCATTGCTTCAAACATATTTTGACCACAACTCACAGTAAAAAATAGGCTTTACATAATGACCTGTACACACATGAAACAAGTCTCTTAAAATGTGAGGCATTCCAACAATTTCCATCCCATCTGGAATGGTTAATACTGAGTGTCAACTTGATTGGATTGAAGGATGTAAAGTATTGATCCTGGGTGTGTCTGTGAAGGCATTGCCAAAGGAGATTAACATTTGAGTCAGTGGGCTGGGGAAAGGCAGACCCACCCTTAATCTGGGTGGGCACCATCTAATCAGTTACCATCATGGCTAGAATAGAAAATAGGCAGAAAAATGCGAAAACGGGAGACTGGCCTAGCCTCCCAGCCTACATCTTTCTCCTGTGTTGGATGTTTCCTGCCCTCGAACATGGGACTCTTTGGTTTTGGGACTTGGACTGGCTCTCCTTGCTTCTCAGCTTGCAAATGTCCTATCATGGGGCCTTGTGATTCTGTGAATTAATACTTAATAAATTCCTCTCTCTCTCTCTATGTGTATATATATATATATATCCATCCTATTAGTTCTGTCCCTCTAGAGAACCCTGACTAATACAGATTTTGGTACCAAGAGTGGTTCTAGAGGAACAGAATATTAATAATAGTGTTCTTTCATTGGTTTTGCAGTTTCTGGAGTTGGCTGCTTAATATGATTAGACCAAAAATGCTAAGGACTCTATAATAGTATGGAGAACACTGACAGTCCTTGGTGTGAACTGTTTATAGAGTTATGCAAGATAAATGCATTTGACACTCCTGATTCATCACTCGTGAGAGGCAAGGAGTTTAGTGACTCTATACATAATACCTTTGATTATATGTGGAGAACCAGGGAACATAATGAAGCTGGTTGGCTGCTCCTAAGTTCAGTGGATAAAGTGATGAAAAAAAATGAACCCTTGGATTCTAACTCCTGGCTTCAGGAATAGATATTGAGCCTCAAATCTGCTAAGATTGCCCCAAGTGACAGTTTTATCTCCTATGGAGAAAGAGCTGAAATAGTAGAAAGACAGACATAAGCTCTTGTCATGTGAGTGGCTGACCTGCAACGGAAGGTGCATGCACAGCCTTGCCAGGTGTCTACTGTTAAAGTGAGGACATTGATTGGAAAATAGTGGGACCCTGTAACTTGGAATGGGGACGTGTGGGAGGACCCTGATGAAGCTGGGGACACTGAGTTTGTAAACTCTGATGAAACTTTTTTGCCCGAAGAAACAGCTTCCTCATCACCAGTAGTGGCAACATCCCCTCCCCGTCCCATGCTGCCATGAGCCTTTCCACCTTTGTCTGAGGAGATAAACCTTGTGCTGCCTGAGGCAACAGTGATAGCCTTGCCTGAGGCAACAGTGATAGCCTCCCCTGAGGCAGTTGCTAGGCAAGATAATGTTGATCCTCCTCAGGAGCCACCCCCAACAGCCCTGTTTGCTTCTAGACCTATAACTAAACTAAAGTCCCGGCAGGCCCCTAGAGGTGAGGTTGAGAGTGTGACCCATGAGGAGGTGTGCTACACTTGGAAAGAACTGCTTGAGTTTTCTAATTTATATAAGCATAAATCTGGAGAACAGGCATGGGAATTGATATTAAGGGTGTGGGATAGTGGTAGAAGGAACATAGAGTGGATAAGGCTAAATTTATTGATTTGGGCCCACTAAATAGGGACTCTGCATTTAATGTTTCAGCTCAGAGAGTTAAAAAAGGTTCTAATATCGAGACCATCCTGGCTAACACGGTGAAACCCTGTCTCTACTAAAAAATACAAAAAACTAGCTGGGCGCGAGGTGGCGGGCACCTGTAGTCCCAGCTACTCGGGAGGCTGAGGCAGGAGAATGGCGTAAACCCGGGAGGCAGAGCTTGCAGTGAGCTGAGATCCAGCCACTGCACTCCAGCCTGGGCGACAGAGCCAGACTCCATCTCAAAAAAAACAAAAAAACAAAAAAAAACAAAACAAACAAACAAAAAAACCCAAAAAGGTTCTAATAATTTATTTGCTTGGTTAGCTGAAATATGGATTAAAAGATGGCCCACTGGCTGTCCCTCTGGAGAACCCTGACTAATACACCATCCCACCCTATCCCATACCATCCCATCCCACCCCCAAAATACTGACTTGTAACCCACGAATTGGAACACTCTAGATTCACTTCCTTTTCTCTCTTCTGGGACATTATTTTTGCAATGATCACTTTCCCTTCCAGAACTCTTATTCTCTCTTCTATATGGAAGTTAATCCTCTCTTCCTGTCAGCATAATCAGGTTCATCCTGTTTCATAAAAAGCAAATGTGATTCTTCACTTGACTTTTTCCCTGTCTAGTTACAGCTCTTCACAACACCTTCCTTTACAGGACTAGCCTTCCCATAAGTGATCTGTGCATGCTGCTGCCTTTGTATTCAGGCTTTCCTTCCTCACCCCCTGCACCTTCCTTAACCTGCAGGGTTATCTTCCTATACCATTTTCTCTCAAAGAATTGTAATGGCATTTGGCTATACCTTTTATTCTTCCTCCTCCTTATTTTTCTCCTCCTCCTCTTCTTAAGTCCATCCCTTCTTGATTGTGGATATTTTTAAACCCTATTCTCTTAATAAGCATCTCTTTCTTTGATTTATTTTTATTCATGCATGCATTTATTTATTTTATTAGCCATTCACCATTGGTTTAAGAAACATTTCAATGGATAAAATATGGGACGAGGTGCTGAAGGGAAAACGAAGATGAATAAGATGCATAATTTCTTCCCTCAAGCACCTTAAAGTATATGAAAGGACTTGGATTTACTCAGGTAAATGTCCAGTACCACAGGCTGGAGGGCCACTTGGATGGTGGAATGTAGTTAAGGACTCAGGCTTTGGAGCTGGACAGATCTGGATACAAATTTTGCCTCCATCCGTTTCTAGTCATCCGATGTAAAGCAAATAATCTCCCTTCTCTAAATGTCAGTTTCCTCTTCTGTCAAATGGTGATTGATATTCATGATACCCACCCATAGAAATGTTGTGAAGATTACATTATCTCATTGAATCCTCACAAGATTCCTATGAGGTAGGTACTATCATTAATCCCATTCTACAGATGAGGACATTTAGGCTTAGGGAGATTGTACTGTCTCTAAGTGGCAGACCTGAGATATGAACTCAGGCATTCTGACTCAAGAATCTGTGACCTCAACCACGAGAATACCTTACTTCTCTGGTCTCTTCAAGTCCAAACTCTAGTCCTTAATGATACAAGACTGGAACGTAGTATTATCAGTATTTGCAAAGCTTATCAGGCACTTGAGAGGCTGATTAACAAGCCAGAAGAAGATCACTTTATTAATTTACTGTTCATGAGATGAGACTGCGCATCTGCACACAATACATTCTCTCCTGCAGATAAGGACATTAAAAAATAATGATAGCTACGATCGCCTGGCTGTATGCTATGCACAGGGCAATTTACACATACAGGCTCATCTTATCTCACAACACTCTAAAGTTGATTTTATTAGTCCAGCTTCACAGATGGGAAGATTTTTAGAGTGCGCAATAAAAGCTCAACACATTTTAGCTGCTACTGGTATAATAATCATTACTAATAGTAGTATAGGAGCGGTGGTGATAATGTTAAGGATTTTTCCCAGTGGTTCCTACTGGTAAATATCAGAGGCAGGCTGGAAATGAACCCAGGTCTATCTGATTCCAGAGATCACATTTTTCATCATCAAACATTACAAAAGTCTGGAGTCGAGGCAGCAGTAGACAAAGGGGACCAAGTTTTCCCATGGAATATTTCGTCTCGTCTGAATTGCTTCTATTCCAAAAAACTATGTCTAGCAAAGAACAAGCTTTGCTGGTAATCAGTGACATAATGATGGGATTCCTTGGATGACAGCAGATGAATATGGATGGAGTGATCCTGATGGATTCCTTTCTCAATCAACTATCCAAGTTTGACTGATTTGATGGCAGTCAGATCACACTATGATTGAGTGAGTTAAAGCTTTCTTTTTTTTTTGAGGCAGTATCTAGCTTTATCACCCAGGCTGGAGTGCAGTGGTGCCATCTTGGCTCACTGCAACCTCTTCCTCCTGGGTTCAAGCGATTCTCATGCCTCAGCTTCCCAAGTAGCTGGGATTATAGGCATGCACCATTATGCCCAGATACTTTTTGTATTTTTAGTAGAGATGGGGGTTCACCATGTTGGCCAGGTTGGTCTTGAACTCCTGGCCTCAACTGATCCTCCCGTCTTGGCCTCCCAAATGGCTGGGATTATAGGTGTGAGCCACTGCACCTGGTATGAAGCTTTCTTTACAAGGCTTGAATCCAGAACTTTCCTTTGGTGAAGGTGCCCTGATTCTCTTTCCTAGATTCTAAACATGTTATTATTATTATTATTTTCGTTAACTTTTATTTTAAGTTCAGGGGTACATGTGCAGGATGTGCAGGTTTGTTACATAGGTAAACGTGTGCCATGGTGATTTGCTGCACAGATCAACCCATCACCTGGGTATTAAGCCCAGCCTCCACTAGCTATTCTTCCTGATGCTCTCCCTCCCCGCTCCCCCCTGACAGGCTCCAGTGTGTGTTGTTCCCCACCTCATGTGTCCATGTGTTCTCATCGCAGAACATATTACTCTCATACCTTATCATATTATTCTCTTCTCTTATCTGGATCTCTTACACTGTCTCTTACAATGAGGTACTTCTTCAGAGGGCTCACGTGTGATGGTATATGTGGGGTCTTAAAGGAATCCTAATGCTGACCCAGGCCCCTGTCTCTGGTTGGAGGAGTATTTTGAGGAACACTTGTTTCCATGTGAAGAGAGACTTCCTGATGGCAAAGTGGAGAGAACTTTACAGTTGATTTTGAGGGGTTTGGGGCTTTATGGTGAGCCAGTGAATAAGCAGGAGAGGTGTAAGAGAACACTGGCATTGGAGCTTAGCTATTGGGGAAATGATGGTAAGACAGCAGCAACTGAAAAGAGAGGAGCAGAAAGAAATAATTTCATGCTGCTTTTCTGGAGAAGAAGTACAGAGTCTGACTGTAAGAGGACAAATAGGGAAGATGACTTCACTTTCAGACACCGTGGATTTGGAATGTGGCTGGAGCTTATTTTACGGGATGTCTTTTTCTCCCTTTGCATTGCAAAGCAAATTTGATTAGCACAGCTAAAATATTTGGCTAAGTCATATATATATATATGTATATATATCCTTATGACTTTATACAAACGAATAGGGTTTTAGACATTTATGCACAAATATATAAATATTTACCAAAAAAATCTTTAAAGGATTAAACAAATTTTACCAATATGATAGGAGAAAAATTGAGAAGCAGATAAAAATAGACTTGAAAAATTTCAGCTAACCATAGTAATTAAGTTAAAAATGAGCTGAAAATGTGAAAATATAGGGAATGCATTTGAAAATTCTTTCTGAAGCAGCAAAACAAAACATTCAATATTATTCAGTAATGTGGCTGCATTTGGGTACAGATATGCTTGGTATATGGGAATTTTAACATGTTTAAACTGATTTACTCTACTAGAAGAAGTCAGTAATTCAATAGGACACATGGTTGTGATAGGCCGCTTTGATACGTTTAAAAGAAGTCATGAGCTTGGACATACAATCAAGTAAATGAGTGAAAACAGAGTGGAAAGCTATGTTTTGTAATCAGAGTCTGTGCTTCGACCACTGTAACACATCAGAAACAGCATAACCAACGATAATAGAAACAAAACCAAAGTCAACTCACCATTTTCAGATCAGCATTTAACACACAAGTTTCCCAAAACTTCTGGGTATTTGGAAATGTCGAGGAGCAAGGTGAAAGCCAACGAGGTAGTGTTGAGTGATGTGTGCATATGGAGAATAATTCAGGGGAATGGCTGTGCAAACAAGAGAGAAAGAGCAAAGGGCTCAGGGCAGAGACTTTGGAAACACCAACATCTCTGAGACAGAGGAAGAAAAATAAAGAATTGGGGCATTTCGACAGGGAGAGGAAATGGGAAGTACTGGAGAAGCCAAGGATTCTCTAGGTTCATCAGGAGGGCATTTGGCAGCATTGGAAACTGGAGAATCACAGAGAATGGGGTCTGAAAGCCTGTTGCTGGACATGGTCATCGGGGGTTACTAGAGCAACAGTCACAGAGATGAGTGAGCGTGAAGGATGTCAGGGGTGAGGTGAGTTGGAGGCCAGGCAGAGGGTACCTAAGAAGATGATGATGGAGGAGAGACAGAGGCAGAGAGAGAGAGAGTGAAAGAGACAGAATACCTCTCATTTTGAATCCTTACATTTTCCCTATAAGCTTTGGGAAGGCCAATATTTAGTGAGACACACACACACACAAAAAAAGAGTGTAGAGGATATGAACGAATTCTTGATATCTGAGAGCCTTGAGGCCAGCATGGGCCAGCAAGCATGGAGGAGAAAAGTTCAAAGGCAGCACATTCAAATGTGTGTTCTGCAAAACACTTGTCTGCAGGATGTTAACACATGTTTGGTGAGCAGAGAACTGAGTCTCTCCTCTCTTACAAAATGGTTTGAGTCCTCTCTGTCCCACAGGAGAAGAATTCTCAGAGTCCATTGCCTGCATCCTGAACAAGGGACTGGCAGGTCTGTCCTTTGTATTTCCACTTAATTTCTGGTTAACTGAGGGTTGTGTGTGTGTGTGTGTGTGCGCGCGCGTGCGCGCCCCACAAGTTCTCAGCAGAATTCTTTCCTATAGGACATCTTGCAGCTTTATTCTCTGTGACTGTCCAAGATGGGAATGACCCATGCTCTATCTCCCAAATTCATGTGATCATGGGAGTCCTCCTTCACGGGGCTTCTTCTATTGCCTGTTCTGTGAATCGCAGTTTGGGAAGGTTATAAATGAGATGAAAATGACAGGAAGGTTCTTTAGAAAATCTATAAAACGTATCTGAATGAAGAGTGGGAGGAGGAATGGCTGCTCTGGGAGCCTCTTGTGGCTGAGTATGCCAGGAACAGTAGGTACCTCTGGAAACAGGGAGAAAGTGTCAGCCCAGTGATGTAGGGAGGCTGCCCGGGGGGATGTCAGCAGTCTCATCCAAGAATGGAAGTGGAAGGAATTTTCTTTTCTGTAAGGCCTTGGAGCTGAGATTGCTCAGGGAAGGACATTGCCTAAGGAGGCCCTGTGGGTGAGGCTGGAAGAGGTCAGCTCTAATAACGCTAAGTGGTTGACATCTGTCCTTTTACCAGGGAGACCCTGGGTTCTGCTTCTTGTAGTGAAGGCATCCGTGCACCCCTACACAGTTGCCATGTTCCCAAGCTATTTTCAGAGAGGAGAGTGCCCGGGTGACAGTGGCGTATGCTCCTCATTCAGGGCCATGGTCTAAGGAAAATAATTCTGCTTCTTCCTTGGATGGTGATGAAAGGGGAGATGTTAGTGTGGATATTCATCAACCCACTCATGGAACAAATATTTACTGGGTTTTTACTGTGTGTGAGCACCCAGTAACCAGGAATGAGATCAAATTGATAAAAAGTGAACAAAAAAGCAGTCCTAGATCTTATAAACTTGGAGTCTAGCAGAGGAGACAAATAACCCTCCAGCTGAAACGAGTGGAATGAGACCCCTGGCACAGGAAGTTCAGAGAGATACGGGAGGCCTAGGAAAGGCACCATCTCAGAGGGCAATTTAGGGTGGATGTGCTGGGGGACAGGAGACTGCTGTCCAGGCTGAGGGCCGAAAGATGGATTAGACAGGTAAAGTGGAGGATATATAAATTCCAGGCCCAGAAAAGAATATTTTTGAAGATCCAGAGGTAAGAGAAATGATATTCTGTTGGAGGAACTGAAAGACATTCAACGTGGGTAAACATAGAATCCCAGGTGAGGGGTCAGGGTGGGGATGGGGGAGTGAGAGCGACAAGGCCGAGGCAGGCACAGCCCAGATCACAGACCAGAGATCCCGGCCCCTCACAGCAAAACTACCAAGCCTGGGCCTCGCTCTCAGATGCTCTGATACTTTCTGGTTTCTTCCTACACTGATTTTGCCTGCTTTATTCTCCTCTCCAGCTCCCCTTCGCTTCCTCCACCTTTTAAATCTGCCCTTCAGAGAGCTTGACTCATCCTGTAGGGACGGGGAGTTTGGGGGTCATCCTGGGAGTGACCTGCCTGCTGTGGTGGGAGGATGGCAGCCAGGCAGGTGGACCCTGTGCTGCGAAGTGATGGTCCTGGGTTGTAGGAGTTACCTGAGGCAGATGGCCCATCAGGAAGGTTTCACAAGGGTGGGGATCGTCCAGAGGACAGGTGAAACGTGGCAACAGGGAAACTGAGCGCAGACAACAGGAGGACACTGAGACAGGCGGTCTGTCGGTGATGGCAGGAGGGCTGGCCATCGGGACCATGGTACAGGGGGTCCTTCTTACTGGATCTGGAATCACAGAAATGAGAATCTCATTGAGGGAAAAGGCACACTAGCCAGTGTGACCTGAGGCTGAGTCACTTGGACTTGGGAACCTGGGGTGCTCCAAGCTTCTGGTTAAGGACAACCAGAGATTCTGGCAGCCGAGGTCAGGGGCCTCGCTCTGAAGAGAGAAGGAATCTAGGCCAGGGAGCCATGGAGGGCGTTCATTTTTCTGCTTCCAACTCTCACCTCTTTATTGGGTGCTGTCAACCTTGACCTCTCCCCTGTTAATGCCTAGTGAACTCTCTCTCTTCCTTCTGCTGTCAGCCTGAATGTCTCCGCATTGAAACCATTCCCAGTCCCCTAGCAAGGCCAGGGACCCCTTGCTGTGTGTTCCCATGCCTCTGGGGGTTCCCTCAGCACTGTCTGTAGTTATCAGAGCAGTTACTTCTGTCTGTCCTCACTAGGCAGGGAGCCCCGTGAGGGTAGGGTCTGTCTATTCTGCTAATCATTATATTTCCACTGTCAGCACCCAACAAGAGCATGACAATATCTGCTGAAAGAATGAATACATGAATATTTCCAAACGCCTGCAGGACTTCTGTGAGATGACTCTCACTGCCATTTCCACAGGCTCAAAAACAACTGTCCTTCTTTCTCATTCTCTGTGTGCATTTTATATCTAGGCTGTTGATCAGAATGGAAATAAAAAGGGCTGCCGATATGAAGGCTATGTGCATACTTCAAAAACAGACCCGCGTTCCCCACGGCCCTCGGGTCGGTTATGCTGCAAACATTAAATGTGCTTTGAAAAGGGTCAGCTGTGCGAGTCAGGCAGCAAGGGGGCCTCGGCCCAGCTTTGCGGAAAGCTGCCTTTTGGTGCACGCTCACTGCCTACTGCCTGGGATTCTGACAGTCATGCGGCGCTCCGGTGGAGGTGACGCTAATGATCCAGGTGCCCTGTGCCATTGCATTTGAGAAAAGTGCTGTCCTTAATAAGGCGGTAAAGCACGTCAAGATGAATGCCGCATTCAGGCCAGTGCGGGGAGCAGTTGACGGTGCTGGGAGAGCTCTTTGTTTCTCCCTGGCATGTGGCTGCGCAGCCTTTGATGTTAGAATTTTGGCTCATTAATAACTAATTTACATTTCCCAGACAGCAAATTGTGATCTGACACAAATTTCTAAAAGAACTCCAAATGGTGAAACTCTCTTCTACAATGAGTCCTTTGTGGGCTTTTTCATTTTTTTCCCTCTAACTTAAGGAGTTTGTGATTAAAATTTTAATGCCATCATTGAAATCTCTTGGGCTACTTAAAAATAAAACACCATCTTATTTCCTTCCTCTCAGAGATCATGACAACTGGCTGTTCCTATGTGGATGCTGTAAGTGCTACAATTGCTTTTTCATCTGCTCTGAGCCTCAGATAAAATAGGATGTCCTTAGAGGGCCACAGGAAAGCCCTGGCGAAGGAACTGGCAGTGGTGGCAGGAGGGCGGAGGTGCTGGGCTCCTTAGCTTCTGCTGCTGCTTCTTTGAAAAGAAACAGGGTCTCACTCTATTGCCTAGGCTGGAGTGCAGGGGTGTGATTGTAGCTCACTGCAGCCTCAAACTCTCGGGCTCAAGCCATCCTCCCGCTTCAACCTCCCAAGGAACTGAGATGATAGGCACACATCACCATACCTAGATCATTTTTAAATTTTTTGTAGACACAGGGTCTCACCATGTTGCCCAGGCTGGTCTCGAGCTCCTGGCCTCAAGAGATCCTTCTGTGTTGGCCACCCGAAGTGTTGGGATTACAGGTGTGAGCCACTGTGCCCCGCCTGTGCAGCTTCTTGATGCTTCTTTGCAGGTTACTGGGATGGCAGAATTTGCATGAGCTCATCTCTTTGGTCTTTAGGAGTTCCAGGGGTGACTCTTACTTCTCCGGATGCCTAAAAGCCTGAATAGGTTATTTTGGCAACACAAATAGGTGAATCAGAGCTACCAAGATAAGGGTTTTATAGATTTATATACATATATAATGTTTCCTCTTGGCTACATCTTGGAAGGCTGAACGCCTCAGGGAAAACATGGCGCTTTTTCTGTGTTTTACCTCATGTTTCTTTGGGAGAATATAGAGGTCAAAGGAAGTTGCAAACTAGCTCTTAGAAGGCAAATCTAGGTACATCTTGAGCTTCCACCTCCATCATTTATCTTTGCAAAAGACTCTGTCATCTTGTGTGTTGATGACTCACAGCTTAGTGGGGGAGGCCGGGCAGAGCTTCTCTGCCTGTGTGAGAAGGAGAAAATGCCATGTGTACCCAGCCACCTGGAAACACCTTCCCTGACAATAAAGGGAAGACTGTGCTCTAGGGAAAGAGAGGACAGACTGGAAAAGTGGACCAGACAGCTGGCTATGGGGAGAAAAGTGGGGTGGAGCCAGGGACACAAGACATTGGGTGGCTTGGCTGATTGCATCACGTCTGGCAAGAGGCTTGGTTCTACTGAGTTACTCTTTGCTTGGAGAAATAGTTTAGGGAATAGCCATGGGCTTGTTGTGTGGAATGGAAACATACCCGGAATGAAAAGATTTTTAAATTGGCACCACTTGAGGTCAGATTTTAAATGGTCACACAGCGTGAGCCAAATTGACTACATGCAGAGAAGCAACAAGCCACCCCGGTTGCTTATATTATTTTAATAACAGAAAGAATGCATTAGGAATTCCAGGCAAGACTTCCACCTGGACACAGTCCCAGATTCTAACTCATCTATGCATGCCTTTTCAAATCAGCTTTTCACGAAGAGGCTGTTTTCTCTGCAATCTCTTCCCTACCCATAAAGGAATCTGAGGTTCCTCGTTCCAGCTTTGGTTGTAAGAAGCAAGAACCCGGAGAGTGCTGCCTTGAGAAGGGTGGCTCTGTGGAAGGCCACTAAGAAAACTGCCATGCAGTTCAGGGTGGCCTTAAATTCAAATAACAAAGCCTATCCTGGGAGGTGGCGTAAGGCATGCCCGGCCCCTTTCTCTGGCTCGGACTGGCTTGGACATGGTGGCTTCTGGAACCAAGAGAGGACTGAGTGTGGTGGTTGCTCCTGTCAGTCTCTGGGATGAGGCCTGGGTGACTCTGAGTGACGTTTTGGCTCCGCTAGCTCCACTCATGTGGCAGGAAGATGCCCGTAGCTCCTGCCGACCATTCTGAGAGCCACAAGGCAGGAAGGAAAACCATGCGTGTGGCCTGATAATAATTAGGGTCCTTCCCTATACCTGGAACATTGCTGACACTGAAAAATGAATGCTGCTGTCATGCTTGTTAATTTTACCCTCTTGGGTCCCGAATGGCTCACTTAGCACTTGACTATTTTTCCAAGTCACAGAGACCAGACTAGATTTTTCTGAAAGGGAGTCATTTCTGTTCTCAGCCACAGATGGATCAAAAAGAAAAATCTCATTGCCGTAAACATGATGGACCCTCCTGCCTGTGTTGTACTCACCTTCTTCAATCTGGGGGGAGTCTCTGGAGTCAGGTTAGGTTAGAGTCCTGATTCTACCAGCACTTGCCTCTAGTGAGCTTGGATTTGTTACTTAATCTTCCTGAGCTATTTTTCCCTCATTTGTTGAAAAAGAAATGATAACAGTTGTTAAGAGGATTAATTGCAAAGTTCTTAGCACATGGCCTGGCCCATAGGAAGTGCTCAAAGGGAGTATTGATGTAATTAAGAGACTTACCATGGAGTCAGGTATAAGAAGTCTCTGGGAGTGGAATCCTGGGAAGTGATGAAAGGAGAATACCTTAAGTTGCTCCCCTGGGCCCACTTCTGGGGAGATGTCACCATTGTTATGGCACCCAAATTTCTGGGCGATTAGGGATCTGTGTTAGACCCAGATACCAACAGGAAGTGGCTCTTTCTGCCGATGATGTTTACAACAAACCCCATGGACCAGCTCTCATAAAGAGAACTACAGCCTCCTGGGCAAACTCAGCTGTGGAGTATGAACTCCTCTAAGGGAAGGACCTCATTTGCTTTTGTGCACTATTTTGTCCTATGCAGAGTATGGCATATCATGGGGACTCAGTCTGAGGTGAAGAAAGTGATGATGGAGGAGCACAGAGCTGAGGGCCCTGTATCGATTCCTGTGTTAAGCTGCAACTCATGTTCTGCTGAGCACAGTCAACAGAAATGGAGCTTGCTATCAGAGGATATGAACTTGGTTCTTAGGGACTTGCTTTGGGAAATTGCAGAGACACAAACTAAGATGGCTTTATTAATAGAAGAAAATGTCCTGGCACATAGACTGCTCAGGATGTAGAGAAATAAGAAACGGATCCAGGAGACAGCTGTATCTTAGCTACACTGCTTAAAGATTATCACCAGTTTCTGAGGGGGAGAAAATTTAGGATCAGGTTCAATTGTCCAAGAATATCTAGTGAAATAATAGGCAATTCTCATTACAGAATACCAGTCCAGTCTTCTCGAAAAGTCTTATTCTCAATTTCACATGGTATTCAGTTAAAGACTTCCTCCAGATACTACTGACTGTTAGAATCAAGCTTCTAGCCTGGTGTGGTGGCTCGTACCTGTAGTTCCCGCTACTCAAGAGGTTGAGGCAGGAGGGTCACTTGAGCCCAGGAAGTTGAGGCCACAGTGAGCTATGAGTGAGTTACCGCACTCCAGCCTGGGTGACAGAGAAAGACCCCATCTCTTAAAAAAAAAAAAAAAAAAATTAAGAACCAAGGATCTGATATTTGAGTGGGAAAAACTGAGTGTGCTAAAAACATTAATCCTGCTTAGGTGGGATACATGGTGCAGAGGAATTGATCTGCCCTCGGTAGTAATACTATATATTATATTTTTGGCTTTGTTAGACCATAGTCACATCTGTACTTTCATTTTATTCTCACATTACGCATGAGAGGTTAGCAGGACAGGGAGAGTGACTAGTTTTGTCCTAATTTTGAGAAATTCAGGTTACAGTTTACTTTACTAGGAAAGGGCAGATTCTGGGTTTAGTTGGAGCAAGAAACTTGAGTCCCCAGCTGCAGGGTTCTTTGTCTACATCCTGTTAAATCATGGTTTAAACTGTCCAGACTGAAGACTCTGTACCTTCAGTCATGTCATGGGTCATGCTTCTATCTTCCAGCCCAGGAGTGTGGCCTGGTGGGATAGATAATCACTGCTACAAGAAGGGGCCTGGGAGGGGCAATGACATGGCAATGACAGATGTACATGAAGATGAGGAGAGGGAAGAATTTTCAAACTATCCGTGCATAGCTGGCTTTTGCTTAACCAGAAATCTCATCTTCCAGAAGAATTTGGATCACGGGGGCAGGTTTTGAAAGGGGATCACTCAGTGTAAGTGGTGTCTGTGAACAGCAAAAGCAGCAGCTGAGCCTTGTCCAGTTTGTTTGCCCAGCCAAATGCAAAGAATCTGGGAACGTGATGGTGACAGAAGCCTTGGGTAATGACTGCAGCCATCACATATTTTGATTTTCATCAAGTGACTAGCATGTCCAGACAGAGAGGCCTTGCTGTCTGAGCCATCTGGTCAGTCCTGGAAGGACTGGCCATCTGGGAGTGAGCACAGAGCTCTTGATGAGGGTTTCTCCCTGCAGCTCTGGCCAGTGTCATGAGTCTGCTGAGGGTCAAGGGTGCGTTTCAAGTCTTATGGCTTCCAGGAAGCCTATGGCTGGCTTAAGCCTGGAATGAGCGGAGCCAGGTGGGGAATTCTTGCATAAGCTCTTTGAGAACATAGGGCATGGGTGGGCTGGGGTATGATGGGGGCAGAGTATGCTGAGGTTTTAGCTCACAGTTCAGATTGCTGTCTTGCGGTGATGTGAAAGTGTTTTTAATCACGTGTAAACTCCTTCACTTTGGCACGCGATAGATATTTGGACCTTGTGTTGCCATCAATCTTGAACCTCCTTGGGATTAGGGCTGCAGAAAGAGTCTGCACCTGGCGGGGGAGAACCGTGTGCAGACACAGGAGGGCAGGGGCCTGCTGGCTGCTTATTTCGTTGTTCTCATTAAGTCCATCTGTGACTTCCAAGTAAGTCCTCTGCCTAGTTATCTACCTACCTCCCCCTCTCTTCTTTCCCTGATGTGAAATTCAGGAGATGAACAGCAATGCCACTCTTTGATTTAGTGTCTTTGAAGCAAATCTAATAAGATATCAAATAAATGCAGCAGTTTATTATCTGAGGTGGATTTTACCCATTAGCTGAGAGTGGTGGTTGTTCTTTGTGTAAAACAATGAGGGCATTTTCCTGGATGCTGGCGTCCTTAAGGAGAGCTGAGGGACCCTCCTTTGCCCACTCTTTGTCTAGAGCTGTGACTTAGTAATGTGAACTCCAAGAATGCAGTAACAGGGACTTCCCATTGTCTTGCTATCACACTTATCAAGGTATTGCTCTGTTTCTGACAATCAGGTATTTCCAGATTTCTTGGGAAACCTGGAAGTCATTTATAGTGATTTCTGGAAAGATGTACTTCTCCATGCAACCATTATGGAGAACACGATGTGATAATGGAAAATGCTTCACTGCAAATCACAAAACTCCTGATGTGGAGGGCCCATGGGGTCATAGAAAGAGTGTAGGCTTTGGACTCAGACCAAGGAGCAAGTCCTAGCTCTACAACATTGTGACTGGCCAAGCTTTGGTTTTCTTGTCTATCAAATAAGGCTATAACAATTGCCTCATAAGGCAGTTGTGGGGATTAAATGAGGGACGGTCTGTGTTGATACTTCCTAGATCAGCATCCCTAATCCCTCTAGTCCAGAAATGCCTTCTGAGTTCAGACCTGTGTCTGCACCGGGATACCCATCCATGCATGTACCCAGCATGTCCCCTTCCACACTCACTCTTTCTCTTCCTCACCCTCCAAACTACCCACTTCCTCCTCCACATTCACTGTAGTGAAGGTTTTCATTATTCCCATTGTCCAAGCCAGTAACAAGTCACTCTCAAGTCTCCCCTCTCCCTCAAACTGGAAAATTCCATCAGTCACCAAATTCTGTGAATTCTGCTTCCCCTATATCATTGCTCTCTATTTCATCCTCCCCACCCAAGGCCACTCCCTTAATCCAGTTCCTCATCACTCCTTGTCTGGGTTATTGCAAAATGTTCCATTTAAAAATTTATACTGCCACCAGAGTGTCACACATCTATTAAAAATCCTCGGCCGGGCGCGGTGGCTCAAGCCTGTAATCCCAGCACTTTGGGAGGCCGAGGCAGCTGGGTCACGAGGTCAGAAAATCGAGACATCCTGGCTAATATGGTGAAACCCCGTCTCTACTAAAAATGCAAAAAATTAGCCGGGCTCGGTGGCGGGCGCCTGTAGTCCCAGCTTCTCGCGAGGCTGAGGCAGGAGAATGGCGCGAACCCGGGAGGCGGAGCTTGCAGTGAGCCGAGATCGCGCCACTGCACTCCAGCCCGGGCGGCACAGCGAGACTCCGTCCCAAAACAACAACAACAACAACAACACCAGAAAACAAAAAAACAAATCCTTAGCATCTCCTTCGTGAACTTCAAGGGGAAGTTTCAATTTCTTTGGCTCGGGAGAACAAGCTCTCCATAAGGTGTGTCCTTCCCTTCTGTCCAGCTCCATTTCTCACCACTTCTGTGTTCTTACCCTCAGCTGACACCAATTGAAGTACTTCGTGTTCTGTAGGAGTCTCCTGGACGTTCCTCCAGGATTATCTGTTCTCTCGGCTTGAAATGCTTTTCTACTCCCTGTTCACCTCACTTATTCCTATCTGCCATTCAAGCTTGAGGGTCACCTCCTCTTGGAAGAGGATTTTGAACCCTACAGGCTTAGTTGGATTCCTTCTCTCTGTACCACCACCATTTCATATACTTACGCATTTATGAGAGTTGATTTTTTTCTGGTCTGCCTTCACTTGAGGGCAAGAACTGTGCAGCTTGGCAAGATCAGGCCCTAGCACAAGCCAAGCGCTGGTGAACGTGTAGTACGAGTTTACAGAATGAGTGACGAGTATTGAAGGCGACTCCTAAAGAGCCCGGCTCATGGGACGAACTCAGTAAAACAATCTTCTCTCTGATTTTGCCGCTAAATAGGTAGCCAACTTGGGTAAGACCTATCACCTCTCCAGGCCTCAAGTTTTTCATATGAAATGAAATTCATAACTAATTTAACAAACATAAAATTTCAAAATTCAATATAATATAAATCTGTAAACCTGTAAGAAATAAATGGAAAGTAACTTATAATAAAATTGCCTGTATTCCATAGGTAAAGGCATGCCTGTAAAAAGGCATTGTGTTTTCTCAAATGTTACTTGTCTTTTTTATGTCAGTTTTAAATATTTTTACCTATTATTCATTCTGACCCTAGTAATATTCTCCTTGCTTAGGAGATCTCTTGTTTCCGTACTTTCAATATTGAGAAATTGGTAAAGATTGTTTTACTGAGCTCCTCCTATGAGCCGGGCTCTTTAAGAGTCACCTTCAATACTCGCCACTCATCCTGCAAACACTGAGGCACAGGAGGTTAAATAATTGATCCATGGTCACAGATAGGACATGGGGGATCCTGGATTGTTTTGTTGTTTGTTTGTTTGTTTTTGAGACAGGGTCTTGCTCTGTCACCCAGGCTGGAGTGCAGTGGCGCGATCTCAGCTCACTGCAACCTCCACTTCTCGTAATAAAGTGGTCAGATACTTGCACCTGCCTATAATGAATAACTTTGGTTTTCAGAGCAGTAAGACTAAGCTATGTTTATACTTTTTCTTTAAATTTGTCATTTGGAATAAGGGTGACATAAAAATATTTGTAAATTAAATTGGGATAACTTGGAACAAACAGCTGAAAGTGCAGACTGCTAAAGATGTTTTTGTATTGGTTATTCTCATACCACAAGAGGCAATGCTGCTGGTAACACAGTTTCCTACATGAATGTCCAAAGTGGTAGACAACTGTTGGTAAAGTTTCAAGCAAGACATCACAATTGTCTTTGGATTTTCAGTGTACTTGCATTCCTAGAAAATTCAGTATTTACTAAAATAGTGCAAAAAAGTGCATTTATATATAGAATGAAGTTAGGCTGCAGGCTAAGTTAATCACAAAAAGGTTTTTCACTTACATGAACGTGTAGCATCTTAGAAAGTCATGCAGGAGGTAGCACAATTCTCTGTGGTGTGGGGCTACCCTGCACATTGCAGGATGGCTGGCATTTCTGGCCCTCCCACATTAAAGAGTAGTAGAGCCCCTTGCATCAATGAAACAGAAAAATACCTACACAAATAAATTTCCAAAACACCTTCTATATGCTTTCTAGGGAACTAGATGAGCTGTAATGCATTGTGTAGTGATGAAATGCTATCTAAATATCCATCCTCTATGGAAAAAAGTATACTTCACCCAAATTGTCTAAAGCTAATTATAAAGTGAATTTGCTCCCTGTAATTAAAACTTTGTAGCATTAGGAGGAAAGTCACTAACTTTCAATTAGGAAATAATTAAATGTTAAATGAATATACAAAGGTAAGCAATTTTATGACCTTTGAGACAAGGGTTGTGTTTTCTCAAATGTTACTTGTCTTTTTCACCTCAGTTTTAAATATTTTTACCTGTTATTCTGACCCTAGTAATATTGTCCTTGCTTAGGAGAGCTCTTGTTTCCATACTTTCAATATTGAGAAATTTACTCTCCTCCCCTGCATTCTTACCATTTATAATTATGACATCATCTGACACCAGTTAAGTTAGGATTGCTTGATGATCATTGGTTGTTTGATCACTGTGCCTTGAACCCATTTCTGATTCAGTCTTTATACCACCTAGCTGGGATTATTTTTTTCAAGTCTGTCTCCACTGTTAGTGGGATCTTCTTTACCAACTGTATTATTGTCTGCCTTAAAAGTAGGCATCATATGTTATTCATGTTATTATCTCCAGAGCATACCCCAATTATCAGCTACTAGCCAGTACTCAATTAACATTTGTTGGATGAATGAATGTAGCATGTGATGTGCTTCAGCCTGCAAATTTCATAAATATAAGATTCGAGGTCCATAAAACAAAGGAATCTTTTAACTCATCGTTTCTGATTGAAATTCTGCATCGTTTCTGATTGAAATTGAAATTCTGCATTATTGAGTCTACTTAAAAGGAGCATAAATGCTGAGGTGAGGAAGAAAGGGAGGGTTATTGTTTACAGAGTTTCAGATTTGCAGATGAAAAAGTTCTGGGGATCAGTTTCGCAACAATGTGAATATACTTAATGCTACTGAACTGCACACTTAAAAATGGCTAAGATGGAAAAGTTTATGTTATATATTGTACCACAATAAAAAGGAGGGGCCAAAAAGGGGAGTATAAATATTTCCTTCTTAACTGGCTCCCCTTTCTGTTGATGGTACCACCATTCTACCAGGCTTCTCATCAGGAAATTCTGGAATCACCCTTGACTCTTTCCAGTCCATTACATGTCATATAGACCAGTCACCAAGATTTGGCTTACTAAGTCTCTCAGATCTGTCCTTTTCCCTACTTCTACTCAAATAATCATGTCATCATATGACACTTGAATTAATACAAAAAACTCTGATTGGGTTTCTTATCTCTAATCTCTTTTCTTCCCAAATGACTTTAATCATACTGTGGATGTTCTGCACAGGGAGCAATCATGGCTGTCTCCTGCCTAGAGTCAAGTCCAATCTCTCTAGACTCAGATATTTCCAGTTTCCCCCAGTCAGACTGTACACCCTCATTTTTCCCACTCTCCTCCTCTTGCCTGTACATCCTCTCCTGACGTCCTGTATTAGGGCTCATTTATTTGCTGGTCATCATACCTTTTCTTGCTTTTGTGGCTTTCGTCTCCCTCCTCTCTTGCCTGGAAACCTTTGCTTCCTTTCCATGTATGTTGCATGTATCCTCCTGAAAAGTTTGCTTCCTCTCCCAATTCTTCCGGAAAGGATTCTCTTGAGACTCCAGCATATCTTGAATTCTCCCATCCTGGGATTCTTGTATCATTTGTAGCTCCCATTATATAATTGGGTACTTCATAATGTGCTGCAAGTCCTTGCTTGCTTTCATGTACACAAGTCTTCTTATAAGACCGTGAACCTCTTGTCAGGGGCTGCTGTCCATTTTATTTGTAAACAACACCAAGCTTACTGTAATGATGGGCTGTAAAATGTGACCCACTGATGAACTGAATCTATGAATATAGTTGTAGTTTGGGTGCTTAGAGAGAGGCTCAGCAAACTTTTTCTGCAAAGAGCCAGATAGTAAGTATTTTAGGCTTGTGGACCATATGGTATCTGCCACAACTAGTCAAATCTGCTGTTGTAGTGTGAAAGAAGCCATAGACACTATGTAAATAAATCAATGTGACTGCGTTCCAATAAAACTTTATTTACAAAAATGAGTTTGGCTAGAGGGCTATTTTCTGACCCCTGGCTTATAGTATGGTGTTATCAAGACCCATATCTGACCCCTTTGTGTCTCTATTCGTTAGCTTAGTTGCAATACTAACATTTCTAACCCTGGCCAATAGGCTGAAAAAACAGTGCATTGCCTCTGTTGAAGAACTGATCAAAGCAGAGGGCTACTGCTTAGGGACATGCAGATCGTGCATTGCACAACTCCAGAATTGCCACGAACAGCCCTCTTGATAAGCAAGATCTTTCTAGGGCAGATGAGTCCTGTTGTGCATCATGGGCAGGAAACACAGCTGTCATTGATTTGAGTATCTTGTGTGTGCCAGGTATTCTATACATTGTATGTCACTTCATTAAATACAATTATCCTTTGAGGTATGATGTTACCATTTCCATTTTTCAGATGAAGATACTGAGGCACAGGAGGTTAAATAATTGATTCATGGTCACAGATAGGACATGGGGGATCCTGGATGGGTTGGTCTTTTTTTTTGAGATAGGGTCTTGCTCTGTCACCCAGGCTGGAGTGCAGTGGTGCGATCTCAGCTCACTGCAACCTCCACTTCTCAAGTTCAAGCGATTCTCCTGCCTTAGCCTCCCCAGTAGCTAGGATTACAGACATGTGATACCACACCTGGCTAATTTTTGTATTTTTAGTAGAGATAGGGTTTTGCCATGTTGGCCAGGCTGGCCTTGAGCTCCTGGTCTCAAATGATCCACCCACCTTGGCCTCCCAAACTGTTGGGGTTACAGGAGTGAGCCACTACGCCCAGCCCTGGATTGGTCTTTTTGACACTGAGTTTGTGTTCTTTCCACTCCACCGTCATACAGTTATTAACATAACAACTGTGGTGCATCAAAAACTAAACTGGAGGTAATTCTCCTGACAAGACAGACTGATGGTAGCAAGTTCATATTTCTGGTCTTATGATCTTAGCTGAAATTCTGCAGTTAAGTTTATTAATTATCACATTTCTTCTTTTCTTATACTCATTAGGCCAACCGGTGAATAATGCACTTGCAATGTCAAGTATAACTAAATCTCAGAGATCTTACTTTAGAAATAACCACTCACCTGGATGTACCAATATTTTTATGCAGTAGTAATTTTAATACAAATTGTAGTCTCAATGTAAGCTAAAAGGAAATTTAAATGGGAGTTAAAATAATAATTTTTCTTGTCGTAGTGTTTGTCTTTGTTGTGGTAAGTCAATATGAACCACACTGAGTTTTGAAAAAATGGTCACCTCTTTTCTGTACTTACAGCCATCCTCAGGGTAGTCAGATTGCTAAGGGAAGATGTTAAAGAAGACTATCTCAGTAATTCACAATCCCCTTGTGCCCAGGTTGTATTACTCAGGCCAGAAGGAAATGGAAATAGGGGAAAATATCATATTCGTTTTAGGATTTTTAAGCTTGAGTTTCCTAAGACCAAATAACTGCATTTGCTATTTGTTGCTATCTTCTTTTCAAAACAAAGTACAAGTTCAGATTCCTTTTTCCTTTCTTTCTTGCTGTTTTGTTTATTTCTTCTATTTTCCCCATTTTTTTCTTTTTCTCTCTCTCCCTCTCTCCTTCCTTCCCTCCTTCCTCCCCTCCCCTCCCCTCTCCTTTCTCTTTCCCTTCCCTTCCCTTCCCCTTCCTTCCATCCATCCATCCATCCATCCATCCATCCATCCATCCATCCATCCATCCATCCATCTATCTATCTATCTATCTATCTATCTATCTATCTATCTATCTATCTATCTATCAATCAAAACTCCAGGTTTTAATACTATTCAATGGACTGTGTTCTCCTACTGTCATTGTGTCTGTTGCACCACTGAGTCTGTCTTGTCTGTGTTGTTTTTCTCAGTAGTCTTTAACATATACCTGCATCCCCAAATAATTGTGGTTATCATTCTTGATTAAAAAAAAAAAAAAACCAAGGTATACAGACAACTTGTCTTTTGCAGTTATACTCATTGTTGTCTTATTCCAGCATTCCTGTTTTATCGTTAAAGATCCCAGGAAATGCGGAACAGTGGGAAAAGAATCTCATTGTGCTTGGCGCCCTTCGTAGTGGTTTCCCAAAATACTGGATTAAACAATGACAGTGACAACATTAAAAACACACTACAACTACCAGCCATAGAAGTTTGCAAACCCAAAAGATCACTGTCCTCCTAGTGCTGAATACATGCTAATGTGTTGTACTTTTGCGCACATGAAAATCAGGGACTTGCTGGGAGATGCTTCAGTTTTGGACCAAAAGGCTTCAAAGGCTTACCGCCCAGTAAATGAGGCTTTGAAGTGAGATGGGTGGTGTGATGATGAGAGGAAGCTCACCTCTCAGCACAGCTACTCTATTATTCCAAGCTTTTGATTTCCATCTGCAAAGCAAACAAGGCCCCCTGGTGCTCTGACTTACCCCAGGTTATCTTTTACAGGCAGAAAGGGCTACATTTCCAACGAAGCCAGAGATGTTGCTAACCAGTCCAGTTTGTTATATATTCAGGCATCTGTGCACTTCTTATTTTGATTTAGTTATAGTCACAGTGCCTTTTGACACTGCTTTTTGTGTGAAAATTGGAGCTTAAGGAAATATAATGGTTTGATTATATACTGTGGTGGCAACCACTGAGTGGCTAACTTCACAGCCATTCTCAACCTTCTTTCTCCAGCAATAGCAAATGAGCCAGTTATTCACTTTCCCAGCTGCCTTCACAGCCAGGGTGGCCATGTAGCCCATTTCTAGCCAATGTTGATCGTAGTCCTGCTGGCTTTTGGGAAACCTTTTGCTTTCCTTGATAAAGGGGACAGTCGAGATGGTGCCACCTTTTCCTTCTTTTTCCTGTCTTATATGTAGATAAGATGATTGGATTCTCTACAGCCATTTGGTGATGAATCAGTGACAATTATGAAGACATGCTAAGGATATTGGAGATGGTGGAAGGAAAAGATAGAAAGAGCCTAGGTCCTTGATGGTTTTATTGAATACCTAAACCAACATTATTTGCAACTAGTCTTTGGGCTGCTTTGGTATATAAGAAAAATAGATCTCTACTTGTTTCAACTCCCATTAGATGGGTTTTCTGTTACTTGCAGCTGAATGCATTCTTAACTCATGTAAATAAAATAGCAAATAAATGGTAAGAGCAGAGAGTTTTTGACTTCCACTTTAAATTTGTGTGACCCTGGCAAGGCACTAGTCTTTTATTTATTTAATCAATGAGCATATAAATGAAATTATAAATCAGCCTTTAGAGTTTGTAAGCTCTGACCTCTGTGATCTTTGTGGAGTACTTAATACATTATGCAGTAATTAATGATGATACCAAGATACACACAAAGGTACCACTTTAATTGAATACTTTCTTGTGAACTTCCTCAGAGCAGCTTGTTGAGTAAAGCATAATCTTCTCTCTCAGGGTCCCCAAGAATACCTTTATTATAGCAGAAGCACCTTTTCTCCTAAGTTATAGGAAGTTTTAATGAAAAATGCCTTATACTATTGAGTGCTATCATATTAGCCATTAAGTGTTAGTTGTACAGACAAACAACAAGAAATTCTGGGCGATTAAAGTTCACAAACCTGCATATTTTACCCACAACCAACAATATGTTATTTCTTTTCTGAATCAGACATGTGAGTTCTGAGATACAGTTCTTTTTGTGTTCAGCCTTCATGGTTTCTGAAGAATCTAGAGGAAATGCCAAGCCTCAGAGGAAGCCAGGAATCTCTCTGTCTTGCCCCAGTAGGACTATCTCTTCTTTTCCCCTCCCTACTTTCTTAGACTTGGCAGTAGTCACTGCTTATCTCTCTCCCTCCAAAGAAAACAAGTCACCAAATCCATTTTTTATTTCACCAGTGGGAGGAGAACTCTCTTACTTTTGTTTAGTATTCACAGGATAGTCATTAAATGTGGTCAACAGGACAAACTCAGGAATTAAGAAAGACAGATTCCCAGTTTCTAACACTATCTTCTTTTTTTTTTATGTACCTATATTCTGAAAAACCACTGACCTAGTTTAGAGATAAAATAATTCCTTGTAGTAAGAGCAAAATACAAGTCTGGAGAGCTATACACTGCATAGACATCATACTGAAATGAGAATTTCTGAGCAGTTTGACTTCAACAAGTGTTTGCTTGGTATCATCATATGGTTTCCAGAATGTGCTTCCCTTCCTATGAAAACCTCGGTACTAGAACTTTTAATTGCACCAGGAACGTTTGCGTGTATATGCCTGCCTTCCTTCTAGATTGTAAATTCCTAGAGGGGATCAGTAGGCTTTGATCTGTCTCTGTATTCCCTGACATTGCCAAGTGTAAGATTTTATACTCATATGATAACTGATAAATGTTTATTAAATTGAATTCTGTCAATGCATTTGTAGCTTTGGAATATCTTGATCTTTGAGGTGAGTGACCTCTGAGTCATATACTCAGATGATTCTTAGCTAGGCTTCTGGGATTGTATTGAAGATCAATTTGTTAGTATCACCAAGCTCTGATTACTTGATGTTATATAATTATGCTGCAATTAAACTAAAAATAAGCAGCATATTTAAATAACTCTAGCAGAATTAAGGTGACTGGGTGATTCACACAAATGTCCCTGCTCCTCTTTTCTTGGGCATGAAATTAAGTGTATCATTAGGAAAGTTTGAATCTTTCCAATATTCACTGGCCTCATTAGAGGCAAGTACACTTACTGGCAATTTGGATTGATATGGAAAATAAAATTAGGGCATTATGTTTCCCTTCTAAAAGTGCCTATAAATAACATGGCTTTAAATAGTAAATTTAAAGTCTGACTCAGTTTTTGAAAATTCAGTTATGATCTCTGAAAAAGAAAACAATAAGAAACTTCTATAAGTGGCTTCTTCTGGGGAGAACTGAGAGCCGAGGTGCCAGGAATGGCAGAAAGACTTATTTCTTACTGAAAACCTCTTTGTGTGCATTTATTACCTATTTCAAGATAAAGACATAAGCAAACAAACAGATAAATCTCAATGCAATTTTCAAAAGGAACAAAATTGGAAGTCTTGCACAACCCGATTCTAAGACTTACTATAAAGTTGAATTATTCAGATAGTGTGGTATTGGGGTAGGGAGACAAATATAGATCAATGGAACAGATACAGAATCCAAAAATAGACCCACACACATATGGCTACTTGAGTTTTGACGAAGATGTGAAGTTAACTCATTCAACAACTAGATTCCACAAGGAAAAGAACTTCGACATTTACCTAGCATGACAAATGCCAAATTAATTCAAAATGAAACATAGACCTAAATGTAAAAGCTAAAATGATAAAACTTGTGGAAATGAAAATGGAATAAGATCATTGTGACCTTGGGTAGGCAAAGATTTCATAGGACACAGAAAGCAAAACCATAAAATGAAAAAAATGAAAAAAAAATGGACTTTATCCAAACAAACTTCTGGTTTTCAAAAGGCATCATTAAGATAATGGAAAGCAAGCCACAGACTGGGAGAAAATATATGCAAATCATAAATGTAGTAAAAACATTGCACCCTAGAATATGGGCAAAATATTTGAAGAGACATTTCACAAAGAAGATACACCAATGGCCAATAAACTCACGGAAAGATGCTCAACATCAACAGCCATCAGAGAAATGCAAATTCAAGCCATAATGGGAAATTAAGATGACTGAAAATACTAAGTGTTGGTGAGGATAGGAAGCAACTGTAACTCTTTACATTGGTAGCTGCAATGTAAAATTTACTGCACTTTGGAAAACAGATTAGGCATTTATTGTAAAATTAAACATACCACACAACCTCTAGCAATCCCAGTTCTGGGTGTTTATGCAAGAGAAATAAAAATACATTCACACAAAGATGGGTCCTTGATGCTGGCTTAGTTTCCTGGGTTGCTGTAACAAACTCAAATTACGACAAACTGAGTAGCTTTAAACAACAGAGAAACATATTTTCTCACAGTTATTGAGAAAGAAGTCCAAAACCAAGGTGTGGGCAGGGCCATGCTCTCTCTGAAGGCTCTAGGGGGGAATCTGTTCCCTGGCTCTCTCTTAGCTTCTGGTGTTCGTGGCAACCTTTGGTGTCCTTTGACTTGTAGATGCATTATTCCCAGCTCTGCCTCATCATCTCATGGCATTCTCCCTGCAGGCCCCTGTGTCTCTTCTCTTCTTACAAGGATGTAGTCATATAGGATTAGGGCCCACCCTGATGACTTCATCTTAATTCAATTACATCTTCAAAGATCCTATTTCTGTCTGTGCCTATCTGTGGCATTCACAGGTACCAGGGGTGAGGACTTCAACCTGTCTTTTTGGGGCACACAATTCAACCCACAACAAATGTAGACAGCAGCTTTGTTGGAAACAACCCAATGCCCATCAACTCATGAATGCATAACCAATCCTGATACATCCACATAATAGAATATTACACAGCAATTGAATTTCTATATAATAACAGATGAATCTCAAAAGTTTTTGCTGAGTCTCAAGAAGCAAAAGCCAAAGAGTACACACTGTATAATTTCATATACATGAAATTCTAGAAATGACCAATCTAATCTAGAAATCTCTCAAAAAGCAGATTAATGTTTGCCTGGGGTTGGGGGCAAGGGAGCATGGAATTGTTGGGTTGATTGCAAATTGGCATTAGGTACTTTTTGTAGAGATGGAAATGTTCTATATTTCAGTTTTAGCAGTGGTCACAAAAGTGTGTAAGTTTGTCAAAACTCACTGAACTGAATATTACCAAACGGAACACGTGTAAATTATATCTCAATAAAGTTTATTTAAAAGTTCAGTTGCAAACAACTATTTAGTAACCTATGGCATAAAGCGAGAGTTATCTTTTTGAATGAGTTTACATTCTTATATTTACTCTAAATAAAGTTTGATTGTAACATCTATGGAAGGTAGTAGAATCCACCCATTTACCACTGGGAAGTTCGGGGGATGTCTATGCTTTTTTTTTTTTTTTCCCCTAGTGCCCTTTATCCATCTTCTGGAAGTAGCATTCCCTCTTATTCCTTCTTTGGGTGAACTGCTTTTTTCTTATTCCAGCCACATATTTTTAGGTGGTCTTCCAGTTGTAATGGACTTCTTGCCTAACCCCACCCCCTTTGCCTCCCAACTTTACACCTTCTAACTCTGCCACTCGGAGCACATGGAGAATGTTGACCCACAGTAGAAGATAATAATGCTGAACTGGTACAAAGAAGCCACAATAAAAGGAGGAGGAGAGAGGGAAGGTCCAGAATTACGAAGTCTCTGGCCTCAGAAATCTGCCAATCATCCTCCACCTCCTTACCCCATAATTCCCGGTTTCTTGAGCCAATAAAGTAACACAATTTTACTTTTTGTTGAGAAGTTACAGTTAAGTTTCTTCCAATTCCAACCAAAAAAATCTTCATAAATTAGGATTAAAAAAATTGTATTCACCCTAATCAGGCTGCCTCTTATATCAAAAGGGGGCAGTTTCTGTAAGAACACCCACCAGTCTATATATTTTCAAGTTGTCAATATTACTCTTAATGAAAGTCAGCCTGGACTTCCCTGTTTCCCAATACTCCAGTACATACTGTTGCCTGGTATACTGAAGCTCTGACCTACTTTCATTTCATTTTTTTCAATTTTAATTAATATGGCATGAAGTTGGGTTAGACACTTTGGTGGCTGTCTTACTTGTTGCCTTATATTAAGCATGAAGGCAACGATTTAAAACTAAACCTGGATTTTAAAATATAAATTGCCATCAAGCGAGGTTTTCTTCATCGAACGCTTTTGCAGGTGATAGTTTCAACCCCTAAACAAAAATGTAGATTTATTGCTGTTCAATTAAATTCTGGTATTTTTTTCCTTTCTGATGGTTTAGAAGACCGTTGAATCTGTATTCTGTTATCTGTAGTACTCTTCTCAGTTCAGTTTCATCTATTAGTTTAATGAGCAATAAAGTAGAAAAAACGCCTTTTCATGTGCATCTATATCTGTTGTGGTGTCCTCCTAAGACCTCACCAAGATCTGCCTAATACTGCTTTGGGAATTTCCCTGGAAATCCACAGGAAGCTTATGGATTGGGAGCCCTTGCCTTGCTATGAAAAACCAAGTCTCCCTTTTATGACCATCAGGAAACCATTCGCTATATTTAACCTTTGGCATTTCCTCCGTTCTCCAGGGTATTTAGAAACCCACTAACGTGGCTTTCTAATCACTTCTTCAATGCTTCTGGTAGTTACTTTCGGGCCCTACAGGCTTATACTCATTTTAAGATGCTTAATGCTTTCCGAGTACATTCTCATCAACCTGGGCATTAGTTTCCTCCTGTCTGAGTCTCATTATCCTTGGTGCAGAAGTTAGAAACAAAATGAAAATATAGTTATTAATTTCCTGAATTCCCTACGTGACTGAACCCCTGGAGCATCATTTTCACCTTGTGGGCCTTTTGTGAGGGATCAAAAGAGATGGTATGGGCAAAGTACTTTGTGTAAGGCAATGGTAGTGATTCCTGGGCATTGCCCCAGAATCACTGCCCCTAGCAGGGTAATCCCTGGCGTGGACACCACTGATAGAGCAGGTTCTGTCGGGAGTAAGGGGTATAACCTTTCTCCCTAAAGAACAACAGCTCTTTAGGCAGATAGTATCTCTGCCCATCCTGTTGTTGCTTCCAGGAAAGGTCAAGGACAAGGTTTCAGTTCCTGAGAAGGACTGACACAAAGTCCCATTTTCTGAGGGTTTTGTCAAAAGGATTCAGGCTTGGTTCTTGAACACCAAAAGGGTGCCCCATGATGGGGGGAAGGGTGCTGAGACTCAGGGAGACCAGTGGTCGCTGGTGGGACACTGCATCCTCAGTCAGATGAATGTGGCACTAGAGTGGCTTAAGATGAGAACAGCAAAAGTCTTGGCACAAATGACTCTGTTTGACTACTCACACTAAGAGACTTGACCAAACTCTAGAACATCTTCTATCCGCTCAAGGCCACATCCCTAAGACGAAGACACCAACTTCCTTAAATGCCTGCCTGAGAAAGTTCTGCTATGCCAAAAGAATCTGCTGCATGTTCCAGCCAAAACCTGACTGAGGCTCCTGACTGCCCCTTTCTTAAAGCATTTACCTTAGTAAACTTATGATTGTAAACTCTTCCCCTGTCCCTTTAAGATGTATCTTCTGCAACCCAGGAATGCCTTTCTCAAGGACCTGGGAGCTATACCTTTGCTGTGAAATCATCAGGAAGGAGAGGGCTGCTGCTCCTAGTCTCTGTGGGAGATGCCTAATTACCCTGCCCAATCTCCCTGGAACATCGTCCAGGACTTTTCGCTTGGTGCACCCCGGCCTTGAAAAAGCCTCTGCCTTTTCTTTCGGTGAAGGTTAGCTCAGTTTATGCTGGAGTCTTTCTCCCCTGTTGCAGTGGTCTGAATAAACCTGCCTTGTCTTTTTTAAACAACTGTCTGGTGAATACTCTCTCTTTGACAAGGAAATCATTACTGGTCTGAGATACTGGGGTAGAACCAAACTTTATGGGATGGGAGGTAAAAGTAGATCCAGCAGTGGTGGGCCAAGGTGGCAGAAGGAGGAGGAAGGAGGTAGTATTTAGCAATGATCCACCTTGAGGACAAGCTGGAGAGATGCCAGCCTGGTGATAAGAGACAAGGGGTCAGATCAATGAGTTGATAACAAAAAAAAGCTCATAAATTAAGAGAAGCCAACAAGTGGCCTCCAGTGGTTGTACAAAACTCTATCTTTAGCTCTGTTACCTTTTGTATCGTAGTTTAGAGAACTGTTTAAAAGCCATGTGTGTAGCAGTCATGATGGCATGATTATAATTCCAAATAATCTTAACAGTTTGAATAAAGAGCTAAAATTGTCAGGATGAAATCTAAAGGAAACAGAAGGGTGGAGAATCTAATATTCTAGGCAGAGCAGGCTACAGAATTTGCAGGGCCCAGTGCAACATGAGAATGCAGGGACCCCAGCCAGGACAGGGAAGTTATCTCCCTGTCAAACAGGCCCACTGCCCCAATCCACACCAGGGGTTGGTGGTGGGGGACGATCCTCAAGGAACTGCAACCTTGGTTCCAGGATACTTTCCATGCTTGAGTACTTAAAAGGCTGACTGTGCTGTGGCACTGTGAGCCCAGGTTAGGACGCTTCCACCTTGCCATGGCCCAAGTTTCTACAGGGTACACGCTTGACCTCAGCTCTCTCTGGCCCATGCCCAGGCCCTTGCTGAGGGTGAAGGTGGCTGTGGGGCAAGGACAGGGAAGTGGAGTTGAGAGGGACCAGGAACCCATCTCAGGGAGGCAGGGAGGTGGTGGGAGGTGGGACTGTGCAGGAACTGAGGCTCCAATGGCCCATGGACTGACACAACGCAAGTTCACAGGCACAATTACTAAGAACTTCAAGATAGTGACCACGGAGCATTAAGCCACTTTCCCTTCTGAAAGTGGAACCCTGTGTGAGGGCCCTGGTCTTACACCCATAAAGCTGGCCTGGATTCGAGGCTGGAAAATAGTGTTGAAAGAGTGGAAATGAGAACCCCCTTTTTTGTTTGTACAAAACACTTTGAGTAGATAGAATGGTGCTGTAGGGGAATGAGAAATGAGCTTAGGAGGCAGGTTGAACACTAACTTTAGAGAAGCCAGAGTGGGGATTCGTCCACAGAGAAGACATCGTCTATAGAGAAGATTGGAGAGCTGGGGAGTGACAAGGTGAACTTGATATTTTAGAAGTAATTTCCAGTGAGATGTCTTTTAGAAGCTTGTGTCTTTCAACTGTTCTTTTTTGTTGTTTTCATACATAAAAACCGAAGGAACACTTTTTTTTGGATCAAAGAAGAGCAGTTGCCTGGAAGGCCTTTTTCACTCACTTTTTCCTACCGTTCTGTGCCCAAAATCTACTGGAACTTTTGACATTTTTGCTCTTCTTTGCCTCTGGATTTTAATGCTAGTAAATTAATGTGTAAGATGTCGGCAGAAAATGACTTTCACAGGACAGAGTGACCTTGCATTTTTGGTCAGGAGAAAAGGAAAGCAGCAGACACATTAATTGCTGAATTACAATGAACCTTTCTATGAGCCTTTGAATCTCTCAGAGGAATCAAAACAAAACAAAATTAGAGCAGCGATATCAAGCAACCAGCTTTGCAGGCAGACAACAGGTGGAGATAAAAGCCAAATGCTCAACTTCTCTCAAATATCAGAAGAAAAAAGTGACTTCTGTTTCTAAGGGACTGGAAATAATTTTCATCTGTATTCCTCTCAACTTAGCAGTCATTTAGAAAATCAGGCATTTCCATGGCACATACACGTGCACATGCCCACACACATGCACACATGCACAGGCATGCCCCAGAATACTTACTCCGCTTAGTCCATGTAGTTGAAGCTGCTAGAGAACTGGTAATACAGTTTAAACAGAAGTCGTTGAAATGCTAGTGTTGTGAGAAAGAAAACTTCACCGGAGTGACTTGTAGCCAGAATAAGATTTGTTTGTTTGTTTGTTTTTGTTTTTGAAATAGGGTCTTGCTCTGTCATCCAGGATGTAGTATAGTGGTGTGATCATAGCTCACTTCGGACTCAACTTCCTGGGCCTAAGGGATCTTCCCACCTCAGCCTCCTGAGCTGGGGTACAGCCATGCACCACCATGCCTGGCTAACATTACTTTTTTTTTTTTTTTTTTTTTTGTGGAGATGGGGTCTTGCTAGGTTTCCCAGGCTGGTCTCAAAACTCCTGGGCTCAAGCGATCGTCTCACCTTGCAGAATAGGAACTTTTATAGTGCTGAAAGCATTTGCCAGAAAAAAAAAAATCTCTGGGTTTCCCTAGAGACAGAAAAATGGATGCAACCTTTGAATGGAAGAGTTTTGCTTTCTGTTTGTTATTCTTTCACTTGCATCACTGGCCTTGAGAACTCTCCCTACTTCCTTGGTTGCCATGTTCTGACTGAGAAGATGAGACAATCTTTCCCCCTAGTTTTCCTATGCATTTTAAACTAGCCTCAGCCACTATAAAGCTCACTCTACCCTTCAGAATATGTTCTCCTTGCCTTGGTTATGTGGTCTTCTCATTCTTTTGAGCAGCTTTTAAATATTTTCAGCTTTTTGGACAGCTCCCTGCATAAATACACACATTTATGGAGATAGCACTACTGTACCTTTGTTATTGGGTGCTTTTCCCTTGTATAGACAGGGTGGCTTTTCTGAGAAAGTGTGGTTGAAACAGGGTCAGCAGTGGAGCGAGGTGGACCAAGGTCCCAGTCCTGCACTGTCCTTTGTTGTCTCTGTGACCTCTACGCAGTTACTTGGCTTCCTCCCTTCCTGACAATAGGGATGGTGATGATGCCCTCTCATGGGTGTGTTGTGAACATGAAAAAAAATCATGTGTATAAAGCACATGAACATAGTAGGCACATGGCAAATGTTACCACATGCTTAATTCACCTGCATGCCCTCTCAACTGTTCATAGAGTCTTGAGCCATAAAATCATGTGAGCAAAATGTTTCAGGTGAGAGCCCGCGCCCTGTTATGACCAGGCTTCCTTTCCTGCATATCAGACATTCTAAGATGGCAGGTTTGCTTCTCCTCAAGATGTCCAGCAATTTCAATGAAAACTTCTTAGTTTTTCTCAATGAAGTTCAGAGAATCCACTCTTTTGTTGCTTCCTTTATTAGATGAGCGTTGAAATTATCATCAGGGCAAGACTGGAAACTTGGCTGATGATGTGTTTCTGAGACAACTCTTCTAGAAGATGCCCTAACCACTGTCACAGACTTCCTTGGGGCCATTTTGTGATGTCCATCAGGAATGGCCATGTTCCTTATAACACAAGCCCATAATCTTTAATTTCATAAGTTAGAGTAGACTCAGTGACAACTGGCCCTGCCATCTAATTATTTTCCCCCAAAAAGCCTTTCATATTGAATATTTTAAAATTAATTATCTTTTTTTATAGATATTTCTCAATAGCTTTTGTCAAATAACAACTGGATACTGTGAAACAACATTCATCTCTCTCTCTCTCTTTTTTCTTCTTCCAATGAAACATTCCTCTCTTTTGACGTAACATTTTGCAACCCATTTTTTATGGAAATTTTATCAGGAAGTTATGTAACTTAAAGTTACATGGGTGCTGCTGCCCCTTATTATTTTCTAGCTGAAGTGAGAATTTGGTAACATGTACTTAAAACATTTATTTAAGTTAAAATTATTATGTCCATATTCTATAGTGTATGACTTTAATTATCCATTTTTTGGTATATAATGTGGGATCTGCATTGAAGAGAATCAATATTCTCCTTGGTTCACCTCTATTTAGAAATTAAATACTTGTCTTTTGTAGACAGTGGTTGTGCTTCTGACTTGCAACAGGGAAGAGCTCCTTTATAGAGACTTCTTGTTAAGTTTAACTTCAAACTTACTGCTGCTCAATAATTAGAACACACATAAACGAGAGAGACAATATTTGTGAAGCATTGCTGAGAAGGTATGCAACCCATTCTATTTGATACACTAAAATCTTTCCTTGGTTTAAGCTAAAGATATAAAGTTCCCGAAGCATTACACTATCACTCTATGTTGAAGGACATTGAGAAAAGCAGACATGTAGAATTTACTGCTGTATTTACTATAGATACTGTTGCTGAGAACAGTATTCACTTCATTACTACTTGTCCTCTTTACAAGACGAGGGAGAACTTTCTCTTAATTCTTAGGATAAGGCATGTGCCAGGGATTGATGGTTTGAATATGGTTTGTCCACATCAAATCTCATGTTGAAACTGGATTCCCAATGTGGCAGTGTTGGGAGGTGGGACCTAATGAAAGGTGGTGGTTGGATCATGAAAGCATCACCCTCATGAATAGATTAATGCCATATCATGGGAATAAGTGAGTTCTCACTCTCACAGAAATAGGTTAGTTCCTGCAAGAGTGGGTTGTTAAAGGTGAGGGTGCCTCTTGTGTTAAGTTTCTTTGCACATGCCTCACACCTTTCTGCTGCTTCACCGTGTTGTGATACAGGACATAGCCCTTCCCAGAAGCTAAGCAGATGCCGGTGTGATGCTCTTGGACTTCCCAGACACCAGAATTGTGAGCCAAATAAACCTATTTTCTTTATAAATTATACAGCCTTGGGTATTCTATTATAGCAACACAAAATAGACTAAGACAGTACCATAACTGGCTTTCTCTATTATTATCTTGTGGACTCTATGAATCATTTAAGTGTTACATTTTCATCTTTGCTTGGGCTGCAGAAAGCTCAACACCAAATTTGCAACCTACCTTTCCTGAGTGTGCAGAGTGTATGGTAACCTCATATCTGCCTCTATCCCAGTGGAGAGGGGTCCCCAGTGGTCTGGGTGCTCTGCCTCTCTCCAAGCTTCTGCACCTTCATCAGCAGAAATACAGACCCCTCATGTGTCACATTCTTTAGTAAGAGAACAGTTCTTCTTTTCAATATTCAAAGCTTGGCTGCCATTATCTCCTTGAGATCATCATGATGTGTGCCTTTTATTATCCTTACTTATCAGTTACCACTGGATATGGAGACTTCCTAAGTCGGTTCTCATTGCCTGATTTTCATCCCCTAAGGGTCTCCCATTCCCTTCTCTAACCCCATGTCCTATCTCTCAGCACTTTCTACATTTTTCTACTGTGATTTCCAGAGCTCTAGGTCAGTTATTAGAAAGACCTCCCATATTTCCACCACTTCTAATTCTCTTCACCTTCTTCCTCTACCTGAAATTTGACTCTCTGCTGAAGTCAATATTTTTCCAGCAGTTTTCTCAAGTGGGTGTTGTTTTCTTTCTCACAACCCTCCTACCACTGGGCCTAGAGGTGGGGTGCTGTCCTTCTTGCTCCACATTACTGTTCTAAACCATTCCTATCTGTCCTCTCTGCTCCCTCACCCCAGCTATGTATTTTATACCATCAGCATATTCCACACCCATCTCTCCTAGTTTCAGTCTTCCAGAGACTCCTTCCCCTAGGTCATTCTCTTTCCTTTTCTGAAGATTTTAACTCCTGGTTCACTGACCCTCTCCTCACCATAGTCCTTTTATAATTATAGGTGAATTCAAGTAGATATCCTAATGCATCTTAGTTCCTCAAGTTTATCATCTTTTACCCAACCTCATACTCTCAATCCTTTGCTCATATCCTAAAACTTGACATTACCACAAAGGATTGGAAAGGAAATAAGCACAACTGAGTGGCTTAAAACAAGACTCATTGATTAGCTCAAGGTTATGTAGGTTAGATATCTGGGCACGCTGGTGGGATTCTCTGCTCAGTGTCTCACCAGTCTGCATTCTCAAATGGCCCTCACATGGTTGTGGCAGACTTCTGTTACTTGAGGTTGTGAACTGAGGTCCCCATTGCCTTGCTGGCTGTCAGTCTGGGCCATTCTCAGCTCCTATAAGCCACTCACATTCCTTGACACCTGGCCCCCTAAATCTTCATAGGCAACAATGGAGACTCTCTTTTCTGTAGGGTGCTTCTCATGTTTTGAATGTCTTTTATCATGGAAAGACCTGTCCCTTGTAAGGACTCACCTGGTTAGGTCAGTTCTTATTGGTCAGTTCTACATGTCTGATTAGGTCAGACTATCTGAGGCTAACTTCCTTTACTTAAAGTCAGCTGTGCTATATAACATCACCCAATCACCTATGCAATATTCATATCTTCATAGGTTCCTCCCACACTCAAACAGAGAAGACTATCCAAGGGCTGAGTCATGAGAGAAGGGGGGGTCATTTTAGAATTCTGCCTACCACACCCTCAATGTTCTTAACTTGAAGAGTTCTATTCTTAAACTACCACCTACTATCTCTAGCTCACTTCCTCTGTCTCCATGACTTCATTGATACTTTGAACTCACCAGAACCTATGATACATCAATCTCCCACATTTTTATGTCCCTCATCCCCATCCTCTCTTTACTGCCCTCCTTTATCAGCATATGGTCATTCACTGTAATCACTCATTGAAATATACCATTAGCTCTCTTTTCTTCTCTCCCTTTGTTTAATTTGCCTGACAAAATCCCAACATGGTTAAATCTGACTCTACTTTTTCCTCATCCCTGTATCCATGTAGATTAAAGTGGCTAGAGAAAAGCATACTTCTACACTGACTGATCATCCTTTAAACCTGTGAGTACTAATTCAAACAGGTTCTTCAAGCTGCCCAGCACTCATAAGACATTTCCCTACAATTAGATACCCAAACTTTTAGACATAGGACAAAGGTATTCAACCATTTTTTACTTACAGATTTCCTAAAATAATTTTTAAAAACTCTGTACCCACTTGCATATTTTACATTGATATTTAAATTTTCATCAGAAATTCAAATAGTTGAAAATCTTACTACAATGTATTATATTTTTAAAACTCTTTTACTCCAAAAAACTTTTACTCCAAAGAAATATCAGCAATATCATAGCAATTTGATATCCACTATTACCATTAGAAATGTATAAATAAATTGGGCTGGGCGCGGTGGCTCATGCCTGTAATCCAAGCACTTTGGGAGGCCAAGACGGGTGGATCACGAGGTCAGGAAATCGAGACCATCCTGGCTAACACGGTGAAACCCTGTCTCTACTAAAAATACAAAAAATTAGCCGGGCATGGTGGTGGACGCCTGAGGCTGAAGCAGGAGAATGGCGTGAACCCCGGAGGCGGAGCTAGCAGTGAGCCGAGATTGCGTCCCTACACTCCAACCTGGGTGACAGAGCGAGACTCCATCTCGAAAAGAAATGTATAAATAAGTTTGTGTCAGTTAGAAATTTTATATCATTCTTTTTTCCTCATTGAATTTATATTTCCACTCCACATATAACACAGAATGGTATATTTTATAATTTAAGATGTTTTGTTGTTCACATTACTGCAATCAATCACATATGTGATTACATGTCCTGAGTGGAAGGCTTTAAATGTTTGATTTTATTTCTGACTTAAGGTATCATTACAATCATGATTATTATCTAATTAATCAAAATTATGCAAATATCTATTTTAGTAAATAATCACTAAATATAATAAAATTTGAAAGGTACATCTTACAGTAAACATAGAGCTGATGTGTACTTCCCAACATTTTATTTTGGAAAATTTTAAATTCACAAAGTTGCAAGGATGACACAATGAACACCCATATATTCTTCACCTAAATTCAACAATTGTTAACATTTTCTTGTATTTGCATCCTCTCTCTCTCTCTCTCTCTCTCTCTCTAGTTTTCTTTTTCCATGGAACCTTTTGAGACAGTTCAAATGGCGGTGAGGACATGCATCCATAATAATACAATGGAAGGCACAGTGCATGGGCATGATACAGATGGTGGGCAAAATGTGGTAGGGGACATATGGAAGCTTCTATTTTTTTGTGTGTGTGAAAGAGGAATCAAGAGGAAGGAGGAGGAGTTGTTGGATGTTTATAAAAAGGTGAGAAAGTATGAGTCATATTGACCAGTGGACTTGTGTCTCGGGTGGGGAACCCCACCTGGAAGTGTAAAAAGACCCTTTTTTTTAACGGGGTACAAGACCATGTAGAGTTTTAAGCAATCCATTTCCATGTGTGTTTCCTCCTTAGAATTCTGCCTGCCACTCCCTCCATCTTCCCAACTTCAGGAATCCCATTCTTAAATCACCACCTATTTGCAACTTGTTTCCTCTATTTCCATGACTTCAACAATGCTTTGGACTCATGTTCTCCTTGATGCACTTTCTTTATGAGCCTTCTAGGACACCATGTTCATCTAGTTTTCCTTCTGCCTAATTGTTCACTGCTTCTGGGCTTCCACTGCTTCTTCATCCTCAGTCCTGACTGCTAAATGTTGAAACACGTATGGCTGAAACCTTGAACTGCTTCTCTTCTCCCTCCATACCATTGTCTATATTATCTCATCCAGTCTCATAGCTTTAACAACCATGTATGTGCTCACAACTTCTCAATTTGTATCTCCAGCCTGACCTCTTCTCTCAGTTCAAGATTGTGTATCTAACTACCTAAATAAAATCTTCACTTCTCTGAATAGTAAACATGCAAAATGTTTTAGTCAAAACCAAACTCCTGCTACTTTTGTCTCCAAACCTGCTATACCTGAGATCTTCCCCACCCCATTTATAGCAATTCAATTCTTTCCAGTGCTCAGGTCAAAAATTTCAGAGTTACTATTTATTTCTCTCTCTCCTTCAACTCCCATTGCCAATTCATCAGCGAATCCTGTTGGCTCTACCTCATAAACATATTCAGAATCCAACCACTTCTCATCATCTCCACTGTTACCCCCTGGACATTGCCACTGCCATGCCACACCTGGGATTACTACATCAGCTGCCCTACATTCACTCTTGCCTGTTCTCAACACAGCCATAATTCTGCTGGCTGCTCAGAATCTGCCAATGGCCGGAGTCCTTACCATCGCCTACAAGTCCCTTCCTGACTGTCCCCATTACCTCTCTAGGTGCACCTCCTGCCATCTCACCTACTCCCATCCTGTTCCAGCCATTCCAGCTTCTTTGCTGGATGCCCAAAGTGCCAGGCATTCTCTCACCTCATGCTTTTGCACCTGCTGTTGTTGCTTACAGGGCTTATGCACCTGAGAGGTTCCAAATCTTAATTTTCATTAGCTTTACAGTAAACCTACCTCTGACTATTGCTCTGGAGAGCCTGACAAGACCAAACTAGGTTCCAGCCCGGAAATGCACTGACACCGTGACACTACACAGGGCTCTTTTTGGCCACTGCTATGGTTTCTGACTTGCCCTGACTCTTGTGACCAGGGCTTGGCAGCCACCAACATCATACTGGTGGGTGGTCGTCCCAAGGTGGCCAGTGGCTTGGATGGCCCCATGTCTTATGAACCTGATCCAGTCTGTTCCATTTTTTTGTAGACTGGTGAGGTGAGTGAGCACAAATACTGTTTTGGGTTGGGGGATGGCAGTCAGCTATGATTTTTGGCTCTCTCCTCTGATATTGGCATGGATCACTCCTTCTGATCTCTGCTCAAATGCTGCCTTCTCAGTGAGGTTCCGCCAGCAACCCAATTTAAGTTAGCACCCCGCCCTCTTTTAGTAGTACTCCCTTTTCACATTCCCTGTTTCATTTTTCTTCATAGCACTTATCTGTTTTACTGTGGTTTACCTATTTGTTTATTATCTCCATCCAGAAAAACAGTGATTTTTGTCACTGCTAGATCCCTATACTATCTTTTCTTTAACATACTTTCCTGTATGCCTCTCCCTCAAGTTTGAGAATATCCATAGAGTTAGATTTCTTCTTGATATGTAATGTGACTCTGCTTCCCCGCCCAACAAAGCTATTTCTTTTGACTTGAGTTTGAGCATACCTTCTGCAACTGCATCTCAACTAGGAGCTCCAGACAACCAAGGTTTTTAATTAATTTATTTATTTTTGAGGGTGGGGGGGCACAAGCTAAGTTGTATCAACCAATTCCCTTATTCATAGCTCGTAAATGAACATTAAAATCTGATGTCATCAGTATTGCTTCTGACTTCTTGGCTGTTTACTGTTTCAAGTGAATTATTGGGTACATCCCATCCTGTTTTCTCCTTTTTGAGACTGACGCCCTCCGTGTTAACAAGCCTAGGTTCTCTCTGTTTTCTACTCTTCCACATATACTTCATATTGTACTAGCCTGCCCTCCTGCCAAATTATTCTGTTGGCATTTTGAAATTCTTTACCTTAGAAACTGGGAAAAAATTGGAGGCTGAAGCATGGCATCATTAGAAGTTTTTATGGTTAGGATAAATCACTTTTATATTTTTACAGATTTGACAACCCAGCTTTCAAAGGCACAACTGTAAAACGACACATATTGGAAAATGTCTTGCTGGAGCCCATAACCTATGCTATCAGATACTTCACCCATTAATTATTTTCTCCAGCAAATAGAGGATTAGAAAGTGGCTGACAAAGGTGCTAAGAACTGATTCAAGACAGTTTGCATTTGCACACAGTTTAAAAGCACATTCGGAATGATTTCCACCTTGTAAATGTGTCAGTTATTATTCTATGGTGTGTAACAGCATGGCAAGAACGATATGGTTAATGCAATAATATAATCTTCCATCACTTTTATGAGATATTTGCATCCTTTTATGCAACACCTAATTGACAATTGCCCCACCAGTCCTCCCCAGTGGGACCACCTATTAAATGGAATTTATGGTCGTTGCCTTTTAAGTTAGTTAGATGACGTGAAGTGAAAATCTATTTTAAATGATGATCAATGAAATCTTTTCTCTGGCTGGAAAAATTACATTTCAAAAATACTTGTTTATTGTGTAGCTCCTGCTGAGTGATAGCGTCAATGTGTGTTGTGTTTGAGCGACCCTTTCCCATTGTATGGTTACCTGCTTCTGTTTGAAAGCACCAGTCCCTGCCCTTGCTGCAGCCGTTCTGATGCATATCAGGGCACAGCCAAAGAAATGCCTATTCTCAGGAAACACATACCTCTCTTTGCCCCAACACTCCAGATCTTCTGTATCCTGCACATGCCATCTCCCTCGTCTCTCAGCTCTCACTGGTTGTCTATCTGCTTCTGCTAGAGTGTCAGCATCAAGAGGACAGTGATCCTGTTTTTTTCATAGATGCATGCTCTAGCACATGCTAGGTACTCAATAAATATTTGCTGAATGAATTAATGAATCAATATGCTGATCCTGGCCTTGCGATTTAAGTTAGCAGTGCCCCGCCCTCCCCCCCCCCCCCATTTTTGTAGTACTAAAGAACTCAATGTACCTTGCTGGCCTTGCTGTTTTTGTGATTTTGAAACGATTTCATTTTTATCCTCCCCCAACCTGTTAAACCCTAACTCTACAAAACCTTTGAGTTTTGTAGTGAAGCCCAGGAATAGATGCTTTATTTATTTATTGTTTAAATGGGTGGATGAGCTACTGCTGCAGCTAATAACTGGCGCTTCTTCCAGCTTGACTGGTGGGTGGTCCTCCCAAGGTGGCCAGTGGCTTGCGTGACCTCCATGTCTTATGAACCCGATCCAGTCTGTCCCATTTTTTTGTAGACTGGTGAGGTGAGTGAGCACAAATACTGTTTTGGGTTTGGGGTTTGGGGAGGGCAGTCAACTATGATTTTTGGTTTGGTCAAGGATCACTGTGGAGATCAATGTCCACATCTTCTTGAGTCACAGGATCAAAACAGATTGGATGGATGGTCAACTGGCTCTTTCCTAAGCTGTAAGAGCTGAACTGAGGAATTTACCTCATTATAGTAAATGTGAATTATAGGGAATGTGAATCTACCACGAGCTCACTGATGTCGTGACAGTCCTACGAGTTCTCAAACACAAGGACCACATCTACCTTGCTTGCTTGTGTAGCCCCAGTGCTTCGCATTCTTCCCTTCAACAACATTCACTGTGTTCTGTGAGCAGGAGTTGGTATTTGGCAAATGTTGTCGAATGAGTGAGGCCATTCATTCTTTTTTCTTGTTAACACTATTTTAAGGGCAGGTTCAGGTTTTGCGGAGCCTGAAGCCTACTTTGTGGGAGGGATCAGCTTTAAGAAAAATAATACAAAATTACAAATTAGGTATGAATATATTTATTTGGAATGAGTAAAGATATTGTAACAAATTACTGGAAGCTTAGAAGTTCATATCTCTTCTTTTCAAGGTCTTTTTGGCCATTTTGCCAGAAATGCTTTCTTAGGAATACTTCCCTCTTCTGAACTGTCTTTCCCTCCTCATTTAGAATTCTTTAAACGTGTTAATTATTCCTTGTACTACAGGGCTGATGCACCTGAGGAATTCCAAATCTTAATCTTCATTAGCTTCAGAGTAAACCTATCTCCGACTATTGGTCTTGAGAACCTGACAAGACCCTAAAAACTAAAGGGGTGGGAATAGGTGGAATGAAAGAGGGTGAAGTTTTTGACCAAGGTAGGCCATTGACTTTCCGAGAAACTGTAGAAACAATTTGAAGCCCAAACCAGGCTCCAGCCCAGAAATGCACTGACACCATGACACTACACAGGATTCTTTTTGGCCACTGCAATGGTTTCTGACTTGCCCTGACTCTTGTGACCAGGGCTTGGCAGCCACCAACATCATACCTTTGGGCTGCTATTCAATCAAGCCTCAGGCATACATAGATTTGAATAAATTTCCATGCTTTGTAATGTATTTGTCAGCAATCAATGGGGCCAATGTAAGGTCAGTTGTTCTTTCTCTCTTTCTCTTTCATCTTATTTTCTGTCTTCTCAGAGAAGAGAACAATAGATGAGTCTATGTCCTTTGTTCCTCTTCTGAAACCCAAAAAGAAGCTTCTCAGAGTCATTTATAGGAACACGTGATAGTTCTGTTTGCTTTTCTCGCCTTACGTCTTCCCAATTCTTTCACAGATCTGTAAGACCACATTTGCATCAAACATTGGATGTTATAGGTCTCTTCCATAATATTTCTGAGATAAAAAGTTCTGTAGGTGCAGTCATGTAGATCAAGTGAATTCAGCAAACGTGTATGACACTGTACAAAGGATGTAACAGGGAGTTTGGATAGACATGGAACCCTGCGGGGAGCCTGTGCGCTGGAGAGGGCAGACAGAGAATGGCAAATGTATTTTAGAGCTGTAAGACCAAGCAGATGACAATGATGTATAACAAGGAAAGTTAAAACAAACTTGTGGGATGTAGGGTGTGTAGAGAGCTATAAGAATTCAAGAGGTATAAAGAGCGCATTGAGTTCTAAATTCTACATGAAGAGGGTAACATATTCTATGGAACTTTAAAAAGAGGTAGAATTTCAGCATACATAGATGGGCTGGGAGAGTAGGAGAAAGAGCAACGTTCCAGGCAACAAGCACAGCATGAGCAAAAATAAGGGAATCAGAGGAGCATGGGGCATATCCAGGGAAAAGTGAGCATGTAGCTTAGCTGCAGTGTGGAAGAATATGTTGGGAAAGGGTTTTTTAAAATTAGAAGGAATAAATTAGGTAGAAATTATGGATGGCCTTAAGGTATTGGGTTTACCAGGTGATACGAAAAGGAGTGTGCTATGTTGAGAAAATTATAAAGCATGGAGTGAGGAGGTCTAAGTTGGATTCTGATGTTATGACTTGTGAACTGACTTGAGCAAATTGTTGAATACTTGGAGGCTGCCCAGTAGAATGGTAGAGTAATGTCTGAACTGGTGGTTACAGGATTATGGTGAGGCTCGAAATAGAGGAAATAATGTTTGGTCATTAATGCTTGCCAGAAACACATATTCAGTGTAGGGATATCGAGGGAATCAGGCATAAAGGGTTATGTTCTCACAGAGTTGGCATGTTGGTGCAGAGAACCAGACGAAACATGCACAGACCAGCCCAAAAGAAATAGTAAGACAACTTCAGATAGTAATAATTGCTGCAAAGTGGGGAGAACTGACAACTGGGTAAAGAGTAATGAGATATGGGTAGGAGACCTTGATTTTTGGTGCTTTAGCTGCAACAGTCAAGGAAGGTTTCATGGAAGAGTAGACGACTGACGAAAACAAGTCAGAAATGTGATGGTCTGGGGCACTGGAGCTCCAGGCAGTGGTAACAGCAAGTCCATGTTTTAGGATCAGCAGGAAGGCCAGTGTGGAGGGAGGGCACGGAGAGGAGAATGGAGGAGATGAGCTTCTTCAGATGGTCAGAATGGATGTCTTAAGACCATGTGGTCTTGGGAAAGGAGCTTTTTTCCCCATTCCAAGAGCAATGAGAGACACTGGCTCATTTAAAGGAGGGGAAAGGCACAATCCAATTTATTCTGTGAGAAGAGAATTATAATGGGACAAGAAGGGAAGGAGGAGATGGCCAGATTTGTAATAATTTAGGCAAGGAATGATGGTGGCTTAAAAAGGGTGGTTGTTGGGTGACTGAAATACATGGTGTGATGGTGAATTGCATGTGCAACTTGACTGGGCTAACAGATCCCAGATAGCTGGCACAACATTATTTCTGGGTGTGTCTGTGAGGATGTTTGTGGAAGAGATTAGTGTTTGAATTGGTAAAGTAAAGAAGTAAAGAAATTGTGCTCCCCAAAGTGGGCGGGCCTCATCCAGTCTGCTGAGGGCCTGAATGGAATGAAAAGAAGGAAGAATGAACGAAAGGTGAATTTTCTCCTCGTCTGAGCTGGGCCATCCATCTTCTCCTGCCTGCCCTGAGACACTGCACCCACCCCATCCTTTAGAGTTGAACTGGGACCTACACCATTGTCTTTCCTGGTCCGCAGGCCTTTGGATTTAGATTGAATTACTTCACTAGCTTTCCTGGTTCTCCAGCTTGCAAATGGCAGATGGTGAAACTTCATGGCCACCATAATCATGTGGGCCAATTCCTACAATAAATCTCTCTCTCTCTGTCTCTTCTTCTTCTCTCTTTCTCTCTCTCTACATGTAAATATATACACACCCACACACATATATATGTATATATGTATATGTGTGTGTATGTGTGTGTGTCTGTCCATCTGTTTCCTGTTGGTTCTATTCCTCTGGGGAACCCTAATTCAACATAGTTGGATTTGGGATATTTGGGGCATTACCATAAAATTGCTGATTAGATGTGACCTTAGATAAAACGCTAAATGAGAATGCATTATGATCTGAAAGTCCTGTCTACATACATATGAAGTATTAGCATTGCCTGGCTTGAAATACTGAAAGTTGAAGATTATGAGTTTGGGAGTGGCAAGAAGCAGCACCTCAGGGAGTGAATCAGGTAACACCACACAGCACAAAGAGAAGAGGCAGAACCCAGGAAGGAGAACATGAATCCGCCCAGTGCTTCTCACCTTGAACTGGCACATGAATCATCTGAGGATCTTGTTAAAATGCTGATTCTGATTCTGTAGATCTAGGGTGAGATTCAAGATCCTGCATTTGTAGCAAGTTTCCAGGTGATGCCAAAGCTACTGGTCTGCAGGCCACACCTCCAGTAGCAAAGAGTTCAGGAGGATAATTCAGGCGTAAGTTAAGGAGGGCTTAAACCGGGTCGGGAGTGTGAGTAAAGAGAGACTTTTCTTTTGTAGTGGAGGTAGAGACTGAAGAACAGAAGAGAATCATTTAAAAAAATGATGTTTTAAATCAAGTTGAGCAAGAAATGATTGGGTAAATCATATAAATACTGAAATCAGGAGGAGGTTTGGGGAAGGCATTTTCTAGATCCAGTTATTTTTTCTTGTTCTACAGCTTGGGATCTGACTTGGGTACCTGGGTTGGGAAACACCCCTAACCTATTCAGTTTTGTCTGGAGGGATGAAGGGTCAAAGTTTCCATTTTCAACTCCTCTCTGTTAGAACACAGAGACTGCATGTATTTAAACAGCCCCAAGTGGAAGGAGGACGGAGACCCTCGTTCCAAGCAATGTGATTGGAATTTGAACACGAAATCATCTTGCAAGTCAAGAAAGGCCAAGTTTTCTTGGACTGTGGAGTCTTAGTCCATGCCTGTTTGTTGCTGAGTGTCCTAGAAGGCCAATCCCCATTCCTCTCTCCAACACATGACATGCTGCTGGCTTTAGCTATTAATGCCATAAACCCTTAGAACTAGTACCAGTGCATCTGTATACTAATATTAACAAGAGGCCACATTATTGAGCATTTGTTATGTGCCTAGCACTATTCTAAGCATTTTATGGATATTATTTCATTAAAAGCTCACAATACAAGGAGGAAGGTATTATTATTACCTCTCCCCATCCTAAACACCACCCACCCCCATTTTATTAATAAGAACATGAAGTTTTGCAAGGTTCAGTGGTTTGCCACACCCTCACAATAGGGTGGCAGAATTCTGAACAACCCATCAAGTAATTCCTTCAACAAGCAAGCCCTGGGAGTCTGGTTCCAGTAGCCTCACCTCAACCATTTGTAAAATGGTTTCCCTGGCTGCACATCTACAAAATTATTGTTCTCCTTACCTGGAGTGCGAACTTGGCCCAGCAATTGGGGTATCTAGGCTCCAGTCCTAGCTCTGCCCCTAATGATCAGTGTGACCTTAAGTAAAGTACTCGAATTCTTTGGATCAAAATTTTCTCATCTAGGAAAACAGAAGATTGGATGAGAGAGTGCTCTCTCCATCCCTGATATCCATTAGAATCAATGGAGGGGACTTCCGCAAATACTGATGCTTCCTCTTCAGAAATTCCAGTTCACATAGTTTGGTGAAAGGCTGAGGCATTCGAGCTCTGAAATAGTTTCCAAGGGATTCCAGTGGACAGCTGAGGATGAGGGCCCAGATGATTGATCGCTCTTTAAGGAAGGTCCACACCTTCCACTGTCCTCCTAAGACTTCATCATACAAATCTCTGCACGATGTGTGTGTCTAACTCTTGTGACCACCAGAGCGAATTTCATGAAGGCTTTTATTCTGGCCACAAAGCTGAGTGGCTCTGTGGTCTGCAGCATTGGACATTAGGGAGGTCTGATCTGGTAAGAAAAATTTCAGATTTTACAGGTGAAAAATATGAATATGGGAAAGAGGATTCATTTTTTTTTTTCTTGGTAAAAGAAGCTCCGTCTCGGGTTGACAGCTGTGTGCAGCAAACCACCATGGCACATGTATACCTATGTAACGCACCTGCACGTTCTGCACATGTATCCCAGAACTAAAAGTAAAATAAAATAAAATGAAAAAGAAACTCCATCTCTAGAATGGCTCCTCTGAGGAGACTGAAGCAGCCCTGGTACTTTGTGTGCTGAGAAATAACCTAGAGTTGAGAAATGTACTAGACTCCAGAAGCACCCGCCTCGATTTGGCCAGGAAAGTGCAGTCACTGGATGTCTGAGATATTACGCAGTGACATGAATGTGAGGCACGAGTGCTACACGGAAATTATTTCTTCCTTAGGGTTGGGTGTTGAATATTCTCCTGGGCCTCTGGGAACTTGTGCTCCTATGGGGTGTGTGTGGCAGCACCTGGAGCCCCACAAAACCCCACTGGATGGAGGTAGCATCACGACCAGTAACCCTCGCCTGAGGGCGTTTTAGCAGCATGATCCCTCCTCACAAACTGCTTCAGTGCCTTTTATTTTAAGATGATTTAGTTGTAAGGATTGGGTGCATGTCTCTCTGGGTTGTCCCGACGGAGTTAAGCCTGGGTGGATGCCATTTGGATCCCCACCTTTTCTCGCTTCTGGGTCTGAACTGCTGAACCCAAAGATGTTTGCCTTTCCGTGGCAGGATGACATCAGCGAGGAGGCAGTTCCTCGGCCGAGGGAGCCAAGTCCTCAGACACCATCTCGGAAGTAGGACAAGTACATTTTGTTTCTGCGATTCAACCCAGAGAACTGCTTGGTCCCTGAAGCCTGCGCCAAATGTGTTTGCGCAACCTCGGCAGCGGCTTCCAAAACATAGTTCAAGAATTTGCCAAGGGTGTCATTTCTTTTGGAAGTGAAGATACAGGGATGGCATGACTCGTGCTGGCCAGACACGAGTGAATTGGAGGCTCAAACCTCAGAAAGGGTTAGGGTCCAAAGTGAAAATCTCCCTGGCTAGGCTAGACGAGACATGAGACATTGCTCCAATACTCACCCCAGTGGGGACACACAGCCGTGGAGAACATTGAGATCAAGTTGGCCGGGGCATGGTGCCATCTTGTTTTGGCTAGGGGCGTGCTAATGCAGTGGAAAGGAGCAAGAAAAGCTACCAATTTGGCTGCGACTCCTGAACATTTGCTCAGCATTCTTGAATCCTCCTGGTCAAAGAGAATTTCCTTGCAAGTCCTTATACTCCAGGCAATGGTATAAGAAAACACACACACACACACACACACACGCACACACACACACACACAGAGTTTAAACCCTTTAGGAGATAAAACTCATCTATTGTACGTGTATCCACATACATGTGCTACAATTGGGAGAAATACAGGACTGTAAAAAGTGTGTGCACATATAAATGACCAACATTTTAAAGGCTAAAATGGTATCTTTCAAAGGCCAATCTTATAATAAACTCTTAAACCTTGTAGTATATTACGGTTTATAGAACAACTTCACATCTCATCCCATCAGCCTTACAACTTTGGGTATGTATTAGTTTTCTCACTATTTTAACACCTGAGGAAATTAAAGAACAGAGAGGTTAAGTGACTTGCTCAAGATGGCACAGCAATTAAGTTCCAGAATCAGGGTGAAAAACAGGTTAGAAAAATCCCTATCTAACCTCCTTGCCACATTGCCACATTGGCTCTCTAGTCTTGATGTTAGAAAGACTGAAGGCCAATAGGCACGTGACTCATCTGTTTATAAGACTAGATGCCGGGAGCTGATACCTCGAAGTGTGGTCTGAGGGCTGGCAGCAACATCCGCTTCACCTGGAAGTCGTTTGGAAATGCAGAATCTCAGGCCCGCCCCAGACCTTCTGATTTTTAATCCGCCTGTTCACAGAATCGCCTCAGGTGATTCATGGGCTTAGTCGAGTTTAGGACACCCTGGAGGAGGGAGCTATTGTTTCAGTCTTATTTCTGCTACACTCAAGAGCCCCTAAGGGCCAGAACTGCATAATCTGGGGAACTAAAAAAATGATTATGCCAGGATCCCAGGCCTGCAGTTCTACCTCTGGAATGGGAGTTGGATTCACTTGCTTAGAAAACTCTCCCGGCGGTTCTCATAGGCAGCCAGGCTTGAGAACCATGCGAACGGATCATCTCTGAGGTTTCTTCCCACCTTTTTTGAGTCTGTGAGCCTGGTTTTAGGGAGTGGGTCTATATATGCCTCACCCCCACCTAGTGCTTTAGTGACATTTCAGCGTTCGTAGAACATTTTGTATTGAACTCAACCTTTTTCCTTCTGCCCAGAGACTTGACTTTAAAAAGCATCCCTGAGGCTGGGCGTGGTGGCTCATGCCTGTAATCCCAGCACTTTGGGAGGCCAAGGCGGGCAGATCACGAGGTCAGGAGATCGAGACCATCCTGGCTAACACAGTGAAACCCTGTCTCTACCAAAAATACAAAAAAAAATTAGCCGGGCGTGGTGGTGGGTTCCTGTAGTCACAGTTACTGGGGAGGCTGAGGCAGGAGAATGGCGTGAACCCAGGAGGCGCAGCTTGCAGTGAGCGGAGATCGCACCACTGCACTCCAGCCTGGGCGACCGAGCGAGACTCTGTGTCAAAAAAAAAAAAAAAAAAAAAAAAAAAATTCCCTGAGTAGGTCAACCTCATGTGGTAACTATACAGATTAGATGGGGTATTTGATTCCCTTCCTCTTCCCAGGGCAAAAAAGTTAAAATGTCAAGAAAGAGGTCCCAGCCTCCCTGCTTCTATCTGAGGACCTGTGAGCGGCATAAAGTTTCATGCGGAAGCCCCTGGGATCACGAGGAAGGACCCACACATACCACTCTTTAGATGAAGCTCTCAAATGTCTTTAGGACTAGCAGAACAGTCAGTATATTGCCAGTGCCACCAAGAACACCATGAGAGCTGGATCCCAGGGAAAGCCTGGCTGGTTTGGGTTAGGCATTGAAAGCTCAAAGACGTGATTGTGTTCATTGCACCTCTTAAGGAAAAAAGCAAAAACCAAAACACAACCTACATTTTCCCGTGTGTACAGAGTCATGCTGTAAGATTTGGGAATGCGCTCACTCTCTTCTGGAGCCATCTGCTTGAATATCAAGAGAGAAAATTCATTAGGGAGAGATTAAGCCCGGGTCAGGAGAGGACAGCTGTGCAGCCCAGGCCGCCGAGCCAGCCCATGTGTGAAGGAGCTCGTAATTCTAGACGTCCCATATTTCACTGCTTTTTTAGATATGCAGGGATGACGCCAGGCAGTGGGACCCAGACTGATTTACTGGGTTTGGCAAAACAGTCTAGAAATTGATGGGGGTTTCTTGTAGAGTCCTGCCCTGCTAGTGTTAAGGCAAGCCCGGGTGCTCATATTTTCATCTGACATCTGTGCTTGTCAGGTCTCACACTGGACATGTGAGGACACGTGCTTAATCTGGGTGCCACACACACAAAAATGGGCAGCTGTCGCCATTCCTGGCTGCCACACTTGTGCCTGCTCACGTCTCACTTTGCTCACTGCCGTTCCTTTCTCCTTCACTCTCTGCTTCATGGCTTAGCAGCTGCATGGCTAATTATTTTATTTTCCTCTCCTAAAACTTCTTGGATGTCTCTCATTACCTCTCTCCCATTTCTTCCCGACCCAGCTACTCAGGGCAAAATCCAATTCTTGCAGTGAAGTCTCCTACTCTCTCCCAAGCTCAGGATCCAGAGAACTAGGAAAAACTGGGGTAGAGCTTCTCTTGGATCTTGGGCTAGAGGCAGAGCAGGTTTTGGGCTCTTGGTACCTGGAGTCTTCGATACTTAATCTCTCCACATAAATTGGCTGTCCTTGATCACTGTATGGCCCGTCAAGGGTGTGATCATCCATCTGACAAAGAAGAGGCCAAGGCGAGGAAGAGTCCTGATCTCTCTGCACGTCTAACAGTGGGATTGGGATGGAGTGGTCGAGTGGCCCTTAGATGACAAAAGCCAGCGGTTCTCAATCCTGGTATATTTCAGAATTCTCCAAGATATTTTAAAAACATTCAAATTCCTGGGCCCCACTCCTGGGATTCTGACATTATTGGGCTGGGGTGATGTCGGGTGTCAGTATTTTTTCATAAGCTGTGGGCTAGCTGGAGAGGCACTGCTGTTGCGCCTTCCTTGGGCAGGGTCTTAAAGAGTATCAAATCTCCAAGACAGCGGGTATGCTACTTCCTGAATTCCAGTTCTAGAGTCCCTGTAAAAGGGAACAGGATAATCTCATGTTTGCCGATCCAATGGGGGAAGGCCAGTGTGAATGAAAGTGTTGGGGAAAATGCAATTTGGCTGCTGCCTGGCACATGCAGTGGCTTATTAACTGCTAACTAAGTGTTGCCTGAGAGTGCTCCCGGAGGGGCTGGCTGTAATGAAAAAGATGGAGGAATCCGGCTCATTTGTAATTATACATTAGTACAGCTGAAGTGCTGCTCACACCTATAGCTCTCCTTATGAGTGTCTCTGAGGCCAGTCTCTGTGCCGGGGGCAAACTTTCCATTGCTTATTCAATTACGTTGTGTCTATAGCTAATAGCTTTTAGATTTGCCTAATTCTTTTGCAGGGGAACACCTCTGGAATGGCTACTGTTTGCATATCTGTCTGAATTACCCTTTCCTTAAGAGGAGAATGGGAACTGCCACTCTTAGCTGAGCTGATTGAGGCTGTGGAGAGGGGAGGAGTTGAGGACTCCTGCCTGTGGAATCCCAAACCTTTGCCGCTTCCAGCTGTCCCCATCAAACTGGCCCCGAAGACAAGTCAACATGCCTGTCTTTCCTTGCCCACAGTGGAAGCCACAAGTCCTCTTTGTGCCCTTAGACACCATCTCCAACTATGGCAACAGATGGAGAAGGAAAGATTTTTTAAAGGGACACTTGTACAGTGGCTACAATCCCCCGTAAAGAATCTAGGATATCAGGGCTGAGAGATCCGAAATGTCACCTAGCCTGCAGTCGTATATTCAAATGTGCACACAGCCCCATCTAATGGAACTTTCTGTGGCCATGAAAACGTTCTAAAGCTGTGTCCTGTGGGGTGGCCACCAGCTGCCCGTGACCCTTGAGCACTTGAAATTGGCTAGTGTGACTGAAGAACTGAATTTTAAAGTTTACTTAATTTTAATTAATTTAAATTTAAGTGTAAGTAGCCCCATGTAGCTAGGAGCTACTGGGTTGGATGGACACAGTAGGTCTCTGTAGAGTGAGGCAGGGCAGGTCAATGTTTGAGGTGACCCGGGGGCTCAGATAAGCTCCCACCCAGGACGTGGTCGGGATTCATGTCCTATCTAAGGAACGACTCCTCTCCACTGCCACAAACAGTTGCCAAGTCGGAAGGTGATAGGCTCAGGGATGAGATATTCTAATTTTTTAAGAGAAGACAACAATTTAGGTTTTCATTTGAAATCTACTGAGTTTTAAATGTTGGAAACTACTCAAAAAATTGTAAATCACTTGTGACTTTTCTTCTGGTACAACTCCATTTTACTGGTGAGGAAACTGAGACTCGGGGAAATTCCAAGTCTTCTCCAAGGTTATGAAGGAAATGAGTGGGCCAGGCTTCCCTGGTTTAGGATTCTAGGTCTACCCTCTCATCTTGAAATCAGTATTCGTATTAGTTCTGTGTATTCTCATTCTAGACAGTATCTATTTTTATCCTCCAGACACTTTTATTTTGTCAGACTGACAGAGTTTATCCACTCATCTTATTCTTCCAGGCAGCAGGAATCTTCCCCAAGCATCTGAAGTGCCCCCGTGGGAGAAGAGAGAGAATCTTTGCTCTTTGATTTAGGGGGCTGGAAGCAGTCTGTCTAGAGGTCTCAAATTTCTTTGAAGTCTCATATTTTATCTTTAAAAAAAAAAACCCATGCAAACTTGGCAGCCTATTCTTTAATATATTTGTGCTTATTTAATATTAAGACAAAATTCCCCTTCAGATTTAGTAAAACTGAAGTTTTAAAGAGAAGCAACAGTTTTATCTTGTGGTTTCATGAGTCATCTGGCCCACAGCTCCTATCATTGGGCACCTCAGACTCCAGTTTGAAAAGTGCTGATGATGCATGGCATACGATTTTAATGGTCCATTTACAGTTCTCTGCCATTCCCACTTACCATCATTTAATAGGTAGAGAGGAGACTTCTTTCTTGGGAATGTCAGGATTTCTAGTCATTTCCAGGAAGATGTGAACAGTTTGGGGGCATGAACTTGGATCCTGTCTTATTATCCTTGAATTGAAAATATGTCGAGGGCATAAATACAGAGATAGGGGAAAGCAGAGACTGTAACCAGGAGCAAAGAGAGATCAATCAGTCCCTGGCTGTTTGAATGCCATTGTTTTCCAAGGCTGTTTTGTCTTCAAAGGAAAAGACACAGCAGATGTTATGGAAGTCGTGAGGAAGGAAACTGTGCTGTGGGGAGATAGTAAAAATGGATGTAGGTCATCTTTCCATAGCATGTTCTTTAGGCAGGTCAGTGTGGGGAGTGTTGTGATGGATATTCTAGCTCATGGACATATACCTTGAAGGGGGAAGGTGGGATCAAAGGTACGTCACTCTCACAAAGAGAAGCCATGAGCTGTTAGTCCTGGGTCAGTTTTGTTGCTCTGTGGCTTCTTGGTGAACCAACTTATCATCTATGTATTTTGCATTATCTCCTTTTATCTCAAAGACTTCTAGTCAGTTAAAGGATGTAAAGAAAAGTTCGAGAATCCTGACAGTGAGTTTGTAGCTCGTCATGGCTTAAGAGAGGTAGTAGCCGAAGAGCAGTAGCAATGTAGCCTGAACATTTTCTGCTTAGAGGAGAGCTGAGGAAAATGTGGGAGGCTTTGCGTGTCTATTGTCCTCCTCCACAGTGACTGACGCAGGGCGCGGTGCCTCGTGGGTTGTCCTGAGTGATGGATCTTACAGGGTTGCTCTGAACAGATCTTTGGGACCCTTCGGTCTCCTCTTTCCTATATTTTGTTTTATGTTTTGGTTTTAAATCTTGAATTTATCAGGTGACATCCACAAACTCCCAGATAGTTTCAACTATCACTCTTCCAAATTCTTGTGTCCCCAAAACATCACCCCCATATTTTGAATTGCCTACCAGATACATCCTCCCTATTGATAACATAAGCATCTCAAAGGTAAAATTTGCTAAACAGAATTTATCATGTTTCTCCCAAACCTGTTCTATATCTTACACATTTTCTCTCAGAAAGTAGCGAAACTGGCTCACTCAGTTTCTCAAGTTAGATAATCCTTCATCATCTTTGCTTTCTCTTCTTTCTCTCCTACCACATTCAATTTCTTGCCTGATTTGTCAAATTTCTCCTCATATGTCTGGTAACATTCTCACTGCTATGATTTGATTCATATCATTATCATGTCCTGTCTAGACTATTGCTGTGGCCTTTACACTGTTTCTTTTCTTTTTTCTTCTGACCATTTCTCTCTCTCATCCCTGGGGTGACTTTAACACCATCTTCCTGCAATTATTATTATTTTTTTAAGATTCAGTATAACCATCTCTTGCTTCCAATTCCATGTTGACCCCTGCTGTTCCAGGATAAGGTGTAAATTCTTTGTAAAAGTTGCAAGATTTGTCACAAACTGAGTCCAATCTAGTTGTCCAGTCCATACTTTTGCCAGTTTTCACCTACATACTCGACAATCAAGCCAGCAGAACTGCTCGCCATTCCTCAAAGCTGGCATCCCATTTTGTGACTCTAGAGGCATTATCCCCTCTGCCCGGGATGCTCCTTCCTTTCTTTTTATTTTCTATTCATCTTTCAAGTCCAGTTTCAAATGTCAACTCCTTTTAAAATTTTCCACACCACCATTAATCTGGATTAGCTATCCTGTCTCTTGTACCCTCCAATGCTTTGTCTATGACTCTTTTACAACAGTGATGTTTTGTAATTTATGGGTTTATAATTTATCTGTGTTCTCTAATAGATGGTGAGATACGGAAGACACATACCTTGTTCATCTCTGTCTCCAGGGCCTGGCACAGTTTTACTAGTCAACTGTGAATTCCTTTAGAGGAGGAATCACATCTTATATATTATTATGTCATCAGTGCCCAGCATAAGTGCTCTCTAAATGTTTATTGACTCAATGAATCAGCAATGCCCAAAAATCAAATATAGTGATATCTAAGTCTCTCTTTGTCCCCTCCATTTTGTGGCCTTGGGAAGTTATAAAGCACTGCTGGGAACCAAGACTTCTGAAGTCCATCACGGTGCCACACTTTCTGTGTTTGTTTTATTTGTACCCAGAAATTATATTAAGAATAGTGATAGCTATATTTATTGAGGGCCTGGCATGCGTCAAGTTTTGCATTAAATATTACCTCATCCAATTAGCATTTCTTTAAAGGCAGCTATAATTGAACTGAGGGCTATCATCAGAAAAACCCTGGAATTTATTTAAAATTACCTTGTGCACATCTGAAAGTCTCAAATTATTGTTTGAGCCCCGCAGACATTACACCACTAATCCTTTTCTAATGATCTCATCTTAAGAAATAGCACCGGCAGGAGGACTGTGGAGCCTCCCCCCATAAAGACGTAATGAGCAGATGTGAGTATTTACATAATATCTCAGAATGATTTCAGGGCATTTTAGACAAAATACACAACCACTTAGATTTTGCTGTCATTGCAGTTATCTCATCACTCTTCAGAATTAAATGGAGACGGAAATGGAAAAAGCAAAAATCTAGGAGTTTTTGGATGTGTTGCACTTGGTTGAGCTACTTAAACGCTTTGGGTTTGTACCCAAGTGCCACAATTAGGAAATTTGGGTCATAGAAAATGCAACCATTAACGCTTCGAGCAAGATATCAAAAATTGATCTGAGGTAGAAACAACTACATTCCAGAGACCATTTTGAAAATGGCTGCTACTTCCCGTTTATGGTGGTAGAGAACTGACGCTCCTAGGGTGAGATAAGTTGCCCGATTACCTGTTTCTGACTCATACGCTATTTTTGTTTAGTATTTTATTTCTCTTTTTTTTTTAACTTCACAAATCAGATATCACATTTATTATTTTGTACCTTAAAATGTTTACCTGCATGTTTATTATTTTCTTTACTTCTGATTTCTTCTTGAGAACCATTTAATTCCTTTTGAGATCATTTTCTTCTTCCTGAAATTCATCCTTTAGAAGTTCCTTTACTGAGTGTTTGTTGGTAAAAATCTCTCAGGTTTTTCTTGTTTGAAAAAATGTGTTAATTTCACCCTTATATTTGAAGGATAGTTTTTCTGGGTTGACAATGATTTTCTCTCAGTGTTGTTACTGTTAGTGAATTAGCTGTTGAGCTAATATTCTTTGTAGGTTATCTGTCTTCTTCTCTGTGTCCTTCTTTGTCTTTTGTGATTCTCCAGTCTCATTGGATGTGTATGGGTGAGGATTTCATTAGGAATGTTGATGTTCATTGGGCTTTATGAATCCGAGGATTATTGTCATTAATCAGCTCTGGAAGGTCTCATTCATGATCTCTTTGGCTCTCCTTCCCCATTCTCACCATTGTCTCCTGTGGTACTCCCTTTTGATGTGTGTTAGAACTTTCCCCTCAATCCTCCTTGCCTTTTAACCTCTCCTTACTATTTTTTATCTTTTTGTCACTGTATACATTTTGCATTTTGTGTAATTTCTCTTTTTTTTTGAGACAGAGTCTTGCTCTGTCACCCAGGTTGGAGTGCAATGGCGCGATCTTGGCTCACTGCAACCTTCGCCTCCTGGGTTCAAGTGATTCTCCTGCCTTAGCCTCAAGAATAGCTGGGATTACAGGCATGTGCCACCACACCCAGCTAATTTTTGTATTTTTAGTGGAGATGGGGTTTCACCATGTTGGTCAGGCTGGTCTCAAGCTCCTGACCTCAAGTGATTCACCTGCCTCAACCTCCCAAAGTATTGGGATTACAGGCGTGAGCCACCCCACCTGGCCCATTTTGGGTAATTTCTTCAGCTTGATCTTTGATGTTGCAAATTTTCTCTGTAGTTCTGACTAGTTACTTCAGCTTTTGTTTCTCAAATTTCTAACTGATCTTTTTATCAAAATCTGTCTAATTGTATTTGGTAGTCTCTTTTTTCTCTGCCGAATTTTCTATATGATATTTCTTTTTCATGGTTATAAAAACATGAAATTAATTACCCTCAACACATTTTTAGGGTACAATGTATTGTTAGCTATAAGCACAATGTTGTCCAGCAGACCTCTAGAACGTTTTAATCTTGCCACCTTTTACTTTCTTGTTTTATTTTATTTTATGTTTTGTTTAAGGCTAATCAAGTGAAGCAGTGGGAGTGGAGAAGGAACAAAGACATTTGTAACTGGTTGTGATCGATTAGTTGTAAACACCACTGCACTCAATCGGACCAGCCACCACCTTTCAGTTTTTAAACGTATCAAACAAACATATCTTACATTCTCATCTGATAATCCTGTTCCTGTATTCTTATATGGTCTGATTTTGCAATTTGTTGGTTCTATGGATCCTTCTCATGGTGACTTGTTTTCCTTCATGTTTTGGGATCTCTCTATCTCTGTCTCTGTCTCTGTAAACACTAGTTACTTGGAACTTTATTGCAGCAATTTTCTGAGACATGGGTTGAAGTCTATTCCTTTTTAACTACATGTTTGTCTTGCATTTTTGGAAAAAATTCCAGCCCCCAAACCTCTTAAATGTAGGCTTATGGATAGATATTCTCTGAGGAGATGTTTTTTCCCGCTCATGTTCCCCTCCATCAAGGGACAAGAACAAGACAGACTTATATCCAGCTTCTTCTTTGGTAGATTTTATTTTTTAAGTTCACTTATTGAGAGCGTTTTCCTTCTGAGGTCCTGCTTGTTTGTTTGTTGCCAGGGTTCAGTCTGACTTTTCATCTCTAGCCAAGGATTGTCTCCTGTCTTTTAGGCACAGAGCCAGTTAAAACCCAGGCTCAAGGTATCCAGTGGTCTTCAGACAACACAGGACAGCGCTGGCTCCAATTGTAGCTTACCTCCCTGCACTCATGTCTTCTCACTGTTTCCAGCCTCTCAGAATTGTCCTTAATTCCTGCCAGCTCTGCCATACATTTCAAAATATATTTTAAAGGTATTCAGTGTTTCGTGTATCTCTGGATCTCTAGTTAGCCATATTTCCAGGAGCAGAAATTTCAAGAGTGACTCCTTCCATATCTGATTAATATGATAGTCGTCATTACCGTCTCAAAGTTGAGAAATGCATGCATCAACAGGATAAATGATTTTCTTGATAAGTAATCAGTGTCTACACCAGATCCTGCACCAGGATCCTAGGTATCACCTTAGCTGACAAGGCAGCAGCATTTGTACTAGCTTAGATGCAGAAGATATTCAAAAGGCAGATGATGACCTTGCTTCATACTTCTTTGAGGTCACAGAGTTAATTAGATAGGAAATCCCTCATCTTTTCCCTGCCAAATCTGCCAACACACCTGCTTCTGTGCTCACATCTTCACTGCCCTGCCTTCTGGTTCCATGGAAGAACTTTTTGTTTTTACCCAAGTCGTCCTTTTCTCCCTGCACTTTGGGTCCCTTCCTTCTCACTATGTCCTGGTTTTCCTCCTTGCAATCATCCATTTTATTTGCTACTTCACCATTTCTCTCTCTCCACTGTATTATTATCCTTATCATGAGTGTTCCCATTTAAGAAATTCCTCTTTATGACCCCACCTCCACCTCCAGCTACTACTTGCATCTGCTGCTCTTTGTAGCAACGAATTGAAAATTTATTGAAGCCATGGTCTCTACTCCTCAACCATTCCAACTGGGTTTCCATCTCTTCCAATTGCTCATGTCAACATCACCTTTGTGTCATCAAGACCAATGATCACCAATCAGTCCTTTCCATGCTTGACCTCTGCCAGCATTTGGCACCACTAACTAACTATTCTCTCTCCTTGAAACATTTTCTTTTGTGGCTTGCATGGCACCTCCCACCCTGCTGGTCTTCCTCCTACCATGAACGCATCCTCTGTTCTTAATTCCTCCTCCTCTGCTGGACCTTTAAGTTTTGTTGTGCTCTGGGGAAGTCTGAGCTAGACTCCCCTTCTCTTCTCTGCCTACACACACCTCAGGGTGATGCTGTATTCCAATGGCTTTTAATGCTAATCATGGACAATGATTTTCAAATTTGTATCTTCATTGGTTAATGGGTACCATGTATGTTATTTGGATACCCTAAAAGCCCTGACTTGACCACTGTACAATCCATACATGTAACAAAATTGCACATGTGCTAAAAAAATCTCTGTTCTTCCCCTAAGCAGCCCAAGGTGATCTGTTAAAATGGTTCACTATTCATTTGACCCAGAAAACTCCACAAAATCATGCAAATCAAGAGGTTCAAATCTTCTTGTTCACTTTAAGACCTCTCGTGATCTTCCCATACATGAACTCTCCCTGACACATTGAGATGATCCTCACTGAAAAGGAACAAATGGCTCTCAAACCAGAAGAGGAGGTTGCACAGAAGAAAAAGATATCCCAGAAGAAACTGAAGAAACAGAAACTATGGCATGGGAATAAATTCAGCATAAAATAAATGCAAATAAAAGTTAAAAAAATCTGTATCTACAACTCTAGTCTTTCACCCAGGGACCCCCAGCATCCCCAACACCCAGAATAGTGTCTGGAATACAGTGCAGAGGCGTGAATACTGAGAACGCAAGAATCAGAAGACCAAAGAGATCATCTCGAAAACTCTGTCTGAAGCCGGAAGTGCTTCCAATCAGGCAAAACGGTGATACGTTTTGGAATTACTGCCCCTCACCTGGCACATGCTGGCATTTTCAAAGACTTAACGGCAAAAATCTATGAAGTTCTTGGTATCCCTTAGAAGAAAAAATTCAACCTAAGCCTTCTCTTCTGTAAAGCTTGACAACTGACTGGTTCACTCTACTGTCACTTTAAGTACCTAATGTTTTATTACGGAATAAATCACTTAGCACGTGAAAGAAATTCACAAACCCTGGGGCAATCCCCAGCAGAGCACTGAGGGGGCAAATATTTTTCAAAATCTGGACTGCTTTATTTTCATAAAAGAAAGAGGTGTATATGTATGTGATTGTGTGTTTGTGTCTCTGTATGCATGTGTCTCTGCACATGTGTCTGTCTCTGTATGTGTGTGTGTGTGTGTGCGCACACATGCATCAGGGGAGAGGTGGTAGTATGGAGTGGGGAGGGGGCACTGACTACCACATCAGTGGAGGAAGGACGGGGAAGATAATCTTCCTTACAAAGGTAAAACCTGTCCAATGTCATGTCTGGGAGGGAAAATACAGATTGCTTCAGATATAAAATCAGGCCCTGGAATCGCAAGGTCTACAGAAGATTAATTAATGTCATGTGTACTTCAACCCAAGGCGTTCTCAGATGGAGTCCTGCAGGGGTCCCCATTAGGCCTGGGCTTATTTGAATTCTGGCTAATGATCTGGAGGAGGGTGTTGCCAGTCCACTAATGACTCTGAATCACATTAATTTTGAGGGCTTAAATCATCAGTGTAGACTGCAAAAGAATGCACATTGTATTAACTTTCTATTGCTGCCGTAACACATTACCACAATTTAATGGTTTAAAACAATGTGTATTTATTACCTTACAGTTGTGCAGGTCAGAAATCTGACAAGGATCTTGCTGGGCTAAATTCAGGGTGTTGAGGGTGCTGCATTCCTCTCTGGAGGCCTTAGGCGAGGACTTCTTTCCTTACCCTTTCCACCATCTGCAGATCTCTGTCTGGCCCTTACAAATAGCCTGCTGCATTTTGGGACCAGGATTGGGACATCAACTCTTTCTGATGCTGTTGTCTCTCTTGGGCTCTCTGCAGCCAGGAAAGCCTCTTACCTCACCAGGGCCCTTATGATTACATTACACCCACCCATTTAATCTAGGACACTGTCCCATATCAATGTCCTTAACCTTAGTCGCATCTGCTGAGGTTTGCCACGTATGGTGACTGTATCTACAGTCCTAGGGATTAGAATGAAGCTATCTTTGTGGGGTGGCAGCATTCTTCTGTTCACTGCACAGGGTTAGAAGTCAGAGCCAGGTAAAACTCCATCCCCCAAATGGAAATGAATGCAAAAGGGAAAATGGCTGATCCAAGCTGCTGGGATTCAGCAGGCCAGGGATAAGGAGAAATTGGAGGCACAGTGCAAGCAGAGAGCTGAGACACATTTCAACTGTGAGCAGGAAGCCAGCCACATAAGTACCTTTCTGGGCTTGGCCCAGAGAACCCATTCTGGGAAAAGGTAAGGGCCAGGCCATTGCTTCACGAGTCTATGAATATTCATCTTAGTGTTTGTATTTAGTTCCAAATCTAAAGTTGGACTAATGTGTCTTAAATAATAAATTATTTCCTTGCGTAGGGTGTCTTAGAAGGAGACTTCAAGAGAGAGAAGCGTGCACGCTAATGGTTAAAAGGAAAGCAGGAGAGGCCTGAGGACAATTTACAAAAATGATGTCTGTGAACACACCCTGAAAGCATAGCCAAGGAGTCTAATGAGGAATAATAGACCAAAATGAAGGTTAGTCAGTTTCAATCAGGTCTAAAAAATAAAAACGTTTGAAATGGGGACTGTGGGAAGCAAAACAATAGTCCCCCAAAGATGTCCAAGTCATAATCCCTGGAACCTGTGAATATATCACCACATATTTTGGCAATATCTGGTAAAGGGACGTTGCAGATGTGATCAAGTTAAGGATCTTGAGAGAGGGGCATTTCCTGGGTGATCTGGGTAGGCCCAATGTAATCACAGGAGTCCTAAACGATGGAAGAGAGAACAGAAGAGTAGAGAACCAGAGAGCTGGTAGCATGAGACAGACCCGGTTTGACACTGCTGACTTTGAATGTAGGGGAAGGGACCATAAACGAGGATTGTTTGTGGCTTCTAAAAGCTGGGAAAGGCAAGAAAATGGGTTTTCCTTGAAGTCTCCAGAAGGAGGCCAGCCCTGCTGACACCTTGATTTTCACCCAGAGAGACCCAGTTTTGACTTCTGACACTCTGATCTGCAAGATAATAAATTTTTGTGGTTTGAAGACACCAGGTTTGTGGTAGTCTATTACAGCAATGATAGGAACTAATAGCAGGAACGTGCGTCTCTTGCGGTCTGTTTCCTGTAACAGAGTCTAAGGCTAAATGGATGCTCGCTCAGAGTTTGACTGAAGGAAAGAAAGAAAGAATGAATGAATAAATGAATACATAAACTATGGAACAATCTTCTCATCCCAGAACACTTGGAAATGATGTCACTACTTTGCTATTTAAACTTCTTTTTCTCTTTCATAAGCTTTCTTTGATTAGGAGCATAGAACACCAACAAACCCACAGACACGCACACTCTCAGAATACACACAGATACGCATACAAATAAAACAACTGTGGCTTCCAAAAGACACGCAGAGGCTCCCCACTACCCCCTTGATGTTTTTAAGTTAAATTAAGCCTGGGTTGGAGAAAACAAAAGGCCGTCCTGTTTGGGGCCTCACAGTGGTCTGGTAGGATGGCCCATAGCACCTCTAATGTCACAACTCCGGCTGTGAAATGTTCTGAATCATATGACCTTAGACTCTTGGTTCAGGCTAATTAAGCCTCTTCTGACCGTACAGAATGTTCTGGTTTGCAGCAGCGGTTGTGCAATCATTTAAACTGTACACCTTTGCTCCAGAGAGCTAGTTTGATTCTCTCTGCTTCTCTTTTGTTATTCTGTGGAGAATCCAGGCCCAGGTGGGCTGTTTCCTTTTAAATAGATAAGACTGTAATCTACTTGGTGCTCTCATGAGATGTCTGGGATTGTGGCCATCAAGGAAGCTATTTTCAGAGGTGGGCAGTGGGATAGAACCAGTCAGTACTTCCACCCTGCAAATCTCCTCTGGCCTCTTTCTTCCCTCCTGGGGAGGGCTTACCTACACATACTCTGTATTTGAAAAGGGACAGTGGTGGGAAAGGTCACTGAGAGTCAGTGGGAGAAAATGTTGTTTTGCAAATGAATCTCTGTCCACAGAGTTAGTGTGGGAGGGAGAGAAGCAGGTTATAGTTTAAAATTCATTTTATCAGATGTTCCATAAGCATGAACTGAGCTTAATGATCAGCCCATGTGACTTGGGTATTATGGTGTTATCTTAAAATTACTAGTGAATCCTCACTAGGGGTGAATAAGGAAGAATTCTCAGAATCTGTGGAAGTGAAGGATCGCTTGAGGCCAGGAGCTTGAGACCAGCCTGGATGGCATAGCAAGACTCCATCTCTACAAAAAAATGAAAACAGTTAGCTGGGTGCTGCAGTGAGTTATGAGTGCACCACTGCACTCCAGTCTGCGAAACAGAGTGAAACCCTGACTCCAAAAATAAAGAATTCTCAGAATTCAAGTGTGTGGTGTCTACACATTTCCCATAATTTCAGCGTCAGCTTGGACTAACGTTTTTACAACCCCCAATTCTGCAATGGCATTAGAAGTTTTCTCAATTTCAGGTTGCTTTACCTACTGTCTATCTAAAGTGATGAAGATCTTGGAAAAGAGAGTAGTGCTTTCATTTTGGGGCAAATTGCTTAGCTCATCTCTGCCTCAGTTTCTTCATCTATAAAGTGGGGATAATAGCACCAGACATAAACAGTTGCTGTGGGTATTAAATGACTAGTGCATGTGAAGCTGCCAGTGTGGTGCCTGCCTCGGGGTGAGTGTTTGGCGAAAGTCAGCCACTCTTGTTATTGACAGATGCTCATGAGGTACAACCGTGTGTCCGGTAAAGGCCAGGTGACTGAGTGCAAAGATGACTAAGACAGAGTGTCCTGTCCAAGGGATTGTTTGCAGCTTGTTTGGGGGAAAGATATGTGAATAAATACAATTAAGAATCATGGGTGTTGTTAAAATTGTGAGTACGGTATAGTGAGGGGCCCACTGTGCCTGGGAAGGGTTTGAGGGTAGTCGAGAAGGGCTTCTAGATCAGACAGTTCTGGAGCTAACTCTTGAAGTATGAGTAGGCATTTACCAGGCAGATGGGTGGAAAGGCCATTCCAGCGGAAACAGGAAAGCATCCCTTTCTCCCTGCTTGCTTGAGCACCCATCACAGAGGGCCTGGCAGTGAGGCCTGGTGGCACAACCTGGAGCATTGCCTGCACACCTCTAAACAGACTATTTACTTGCCCTTTCTGCCACCTCATTTTGGTTTGCTGAGTGTGGGGGGCATGACCATGTACAGGGCGTAATAGAGACAAGAGCAGCCCTCCAAGATAACTCAGTGTTGGTGATCACAGGGCTTACAGGGAATGTGGGGAAGACCCTGCACCCCAACTTGGCTTCTTCAGTGGCCTTTCCCAATAGGAACTTTAACTCTCTGCAAAGTGATTGACTGCGGCCATACCCGGCCCTTGCTTGTAGGGTGCGCAGGTGTGAGAAGGTGTGAGAGGTATAAGGAGAAAAAGTACACCATAGGTTTGATCTCTGAGAAAGTGGGCTCCTTGCACAGACACATAAGAAGTCTCCTTAGCAATTGCTCAATAGTAATTAATTCTTCCATTTCTCTGGCCTGAAAATAAGACCCTTCACAAATTATTCTGAATCTAACTCTCAAGACATTACCTTCTTTTGCCATTCGCTGTATTCAAATGCTACCACTCGCCATTCCATTAATACTGATTCTTTCTATCTTCATAAACTTGCTTGTATGAGTCCCCCCTCCTGGAATGCAATACCCTCTTACTTAGTGCTCAGTTTGGATGTTACATTGACTTACATACAGGCAGAGGGAATGAAATGTTAGAGGTTACAGGGACCTTGGAATCTTCCACTTCTGCCTCCTCACTTTGGGGAAACCAAAGCCTAGGGAGGTGATGGGTTTATGTTAGACCAACATTAAAATCAGGGCTGAAAAAAAAAATCTCCTGGCTCTTAATTCACTATTCTTTCCATGTGGCAATGCCCTTCATTCACTTTCAATAACTTCTCTTAAAACACTTTTTACATTCCATTTTGTTTTATAATTTCTTTTAATTGTATTTATAGCTCTGAGGGCACAGCTATAAATCATTTTAGTACATCCCACAATATTTAACATAGGCTTACACATGGTAGGTGCTTACTATGTGTACTGAGCTTGAATGAATGGATGGATGGATGGGTGGATGGATGGATGGGTGGTCAAACAGATGGATGAATGGGTGGATGGATGGGTGGGTGGATATGTCAATGAATTTTTGGATAATTGCTGATGTAGCAGTGCTCCAAGAATCTGCTCAGGTGTCCTATTATTCCCATAGAAGACTTTATCTGCAAATGTGTGTGTAATATAGCAGAGGTAAATAGAGTTGCAGGTGTAGTTTGCTCTTTTTCTGATGTGATGAAGAAAAGATTATGGAAGGGGGCTGGATGAAGAGTATACCCTTCCAGGTGTGTAGGGTAATAATAATAACATAGCTCCTTATTTCTTCCAGGTTATGTATTAAGTACTTCTGTGTACCTTATCATCTTTAATCCTCATAGCAACTTTATGAAACAAGTGTTCTTATCGCAGATTTGCATGCATTTAAGGAAGTTGAGTAATTTGCCAAGGAAATTACAGAAGTAGGACTTGAACCCAGGTTGTACTGACACAGAAGCCCAGGCCCTTATCCACTCTACGGAGCTAGGAAATGTCAGGGTGGCAGCTGGCTGCGAGGCCTTGGAAATCTTAGCTACTATGTTTGAACTGGGTCAGGCCACTAATTTCCTGAGTGGGCAAATCACTTAATTTGGCTTCTTGGTTTACTCTATGGTTTAATGGAAGTAATAGAATCTTCTTAGCAGGAGTGCTGTGAAAATTAATGACTGTGTATAAAGTGCTTTAAGATAAAGATTTTCAGATCAAAGGAGCTGGGGAAAGGGAGTTTGGAGTGCCATTAGGAAAGAGGGAGGACCTTCTGCTTATTCTATTTCCATGGACTGGTTGGTGAGTGGGCAATGGATTTGTAAAAAATTCAGCTTCAAATCAATTTCCATTGATGAAGAGTTCTGGGAAGGAAGTATAACCTGGTAAATAATTTCTAGATTTAATTTTCACACGTTTATGAAACACTATTTTTAGCACTATATGATTTTAAAAGAGAATTACTGTGATGAATTAATAATGATGGTAATTAAACACCACTGGGAACCAGGGGAAAAAGTACACCATAGGTTTGATCTCTGAGTCAGCCTGACTCCTTCATTGACAAACTCAGCATGTCGTATTCTTCTCCTCCGTCTGCTTGCCCTCGGTCATGGACATGGTAAAGGGACAGAGAAAGAGAAACTCTTTGTATGTCACCACATCCCCTTTCCCCTTCTCTCCAGACAAGACCCTCTCTCTCTCTCTCTCTCTCTCTCTTTTTTTTTTTTCTTCTGAATCTTGCTCTGTCACCCGGGCTGGAATTCTGTGGCATGATCTCAGCTTACTGCAACCTCCACCTCCTGGGTTCAAGTGATTCTCCTGCCTCAGCATCCTGAGTAGCTGGGATTACAGGCATGCACCACAAAGCTCAGCTCCAAACAGGAGAATCTTGGTATGATTTTTATAGGTAGGTGTATTAGTCAGTTTTTCTGTTGCTATAAAGAAATATCTGAGTCTGGGTAGTTTATAAAGAAAAGAGGTTTAAGTGGCTCACAGTTTTGTAGGCTGTATAAGCATGGCTCCAGCAACTGCTTCTGGTGAGGGTCTCAGGAATCTTTCAGTCATGGCAGAGGTGAAGTAGGGAGCAGGTGCTTCAGATGGTGAGAGTGGGAGCAAGAGAGAGAAAAGGGGGGAGGTCCCAGACTTTTAAACAATCAGATTTCACGTGAACCAGCTGAGAACCCACGTGTCACCCAGGGTATGGTGCTAAACCATTCATGAGACATTCACTCCCGTGATCCAGTCACCTCCCACCAGGCCCCACCTCCAACAGCGGAGTTCACATTTCAACATGAGATTTTGACAGGACAAACATCCAGACCTGATTGGTAGAATTTCTGTTCCTTGATTTCTTCACCCTTTATCAAATTGTTGGTGACCACCACACATGCCCTGTTGAATTAAAACAACAACAACAACAAACAAGCCCTTGGCCTCTTCTATCCCAGGCAGACACTACTGTAGATTCACATATGCTTTCCCATCCACTCCTTTGTTCATAATGATGGAATATTAGCTCTGTGCCAAGTGCTGCTCTAACACAGGAAGCACAACGGATGTGATCCCTACCTCATGGAGAGACTCGCTGTGAAGTAATCACACTGCTAAATAATTAAGTGGTGATGAGGGATGACAAGAGTGTGGAGGAAAATTGAACAGAAATGGAAAAGCTCATGATAGAAGACCATGACCCAGTAGGGTGAGGTTAAAGAAGGCTCCCTGAGGATGTGATTTTGCAGTGAGTCTGAAAGACAAGCAGGAATGCACAGGATGGCCAGTGGGCATTTTCTGTGCTAGATGTGTGGGATGCTGAGATGAATAGAACTGATAGCATAGCCCTGATCTCAAGGCACCTACTCCCATCAGGGAGATAAACAAACACACCAGCGGTGACAGCACCCCACAGCAGGTGCTGTAGATGGAGGGAGGAGGAGGGCTGGGGCATAGAATCTTACCCAGAAAGTCTCCAAGGAAGTCAAACTGTCTGGGGTGTTTGAACGGCTCTGAAATATAAGTGGGATTAGAAGATGAATGGCAAGGGGACTGGGGAGGGAAATAAAGAGGGGACATTGTGTGCAAAAGCGCAGATTGCTGAAGCATCCCTTTGAGAAAGGACAAGAAGCTTTTCAAATCCGGAGCGCGGGGACCTGTTGAGGAGTGGCAGTAGCCAAGTTAGAAAGGGCCTTGTGAGTTACAGTAAGGAACTTGAACTTGATCCTTTTTTCTGTGGAGAATTATGGAGGGATTTTAGTCAAGGCAGTGAAGTGATGAGATTTGCACTAGAGAGATCTCCCTCTGGCAGGAGTGGGCTGAAAGTGGGCTGGGTGGGAGGCCAGAAGCCACATTAGGAGCTAACATAGAAAGCATCGAGAGTGCAGATAGGAGAGAAGGCAACTTCGGAATGACCCTGCGAGGTGGAGTGACTGACTGCACCTGAGTGGAAGAATGTGAGAGGGAAGTCAAGGACAAGATTGTTTGCCACAGTCACTGAACAGTGACAGAGCTTCACCCCACACACAGAGTGTCCTTGAGGACTCCTGCAGCACAACTTCTTGATGGATGGTTTAAGTTCTCCAAATATCTTTGACCATAGAACCATTTCTATTTTTAATGTATTATGATGTTTACTAACATCCAGAGTGATCTTGCTAAATTTAAAAGCTGAGCATATTGGTCCCTGCTTAAAATCATTCAGTGATTTTTGGGTAAAGTTCAAATTCCTTGCCTTTGACCTTGAGGCCCTTCTTGAACTACTGTTTGGCAGGACCCACTTTGGGAGAAGGGTTCCATGACGACTCTATTTGTGGTTCCTCTTTTAGGAAAATGTCTTTTCAAATCTTTTGCCTATTTTATTTGGTTGATTTTCTTTTTATTATTGAGTTATAGGAGTTCTTTATGTAATCTGTGTATTTCTCTTATCAAGTGTCTGGGCCAAAAGTGTTTTCTTTCAGTCTGTGTCTTGAGATAACAGGAGGATGTGAAGGTTCAAGGGAAATGATGGTGAATTGAGTTTTGTACAAGATGAGTTTGAAATACCTGAGGGATATTCAGAAGCAGATTCCATAGAGACTATCTTGGTTAAATTTCTACGTTTTTAAAGAGGACAACATCTTGGCTATTGTCAAGACCTATGCATCTATGCCTTAATTATTAACACCACTTGCTATCTACATTTTAGGTTGTGGGCCAAATACTGAAACTAAGAAGCTTTTATTATCCAATCCTATGAATAACTTGGTTTTGAGAAACAATAAATATAGGAAGATACTTTCGAATACTTTGCAGCAAATATATTTCTTTAGATGTTCAGATCTTCACTTGCAAACAAGCCAGACCGTCAAATAGTTGCATGGTAGAGTTGTAACGTTTTGGCTCTTGAACACTCATTTTATTGTATTACGCCTTGGCATTATGTCTCAGCTTTATAGAAGAAGATTTTAAACCACATCTATATGCAACCCTGTTGTTGATTCTAGGGTAGGGATGAAGTCTAAAACTTCCTCCCAAATATCCAAAATATTACAGAGCCAGGTTCCCTGCAAGAAATTTTTTAGGACCTAAAGAGAATAAATATTTAGTTTGCTTTTTATTTAGATTTGGTAAATCTAGCAGCTATCATATTTCCCTTTGAATTGGCTGATATGAAGCTGAGATAATTCAACTGTTTAGGATTACATGGGCTCCCTGTGATTTTATGATTTTCTTCACTATATCTTCCCTTTGATATTTTAATCCTTCATCAAAATATATATAATATATATAGTGACCTGTTTCAATGTTCCGTGGAACAAGGTGAGGAGTAAATACTTAAAGAATACTCAGTGAAGATGGTGTGAAGGTACTTGAATATAATGGCTAGAGGGTATTAGGGAGTTCTCATTTAAAAAATATGGATTTGAAATCATATTAGTGCAAGGGATAGTTGATGCTCTGGTGATAGATGAAGTTCACATGGGATGATGACAAGGGCAAGAGGCAGAAACTAGGGTGAGGCATGAAGAGCGAAAGAAAGCACAGAGAACACAAAGTAGGCTGGGAAAAAATATTTATGGAAGTGGGAGGAAAAGGGTGGTATAGTACCAGCAAAGAGTGTTATCACTAAAGATGGGGGGAGGAATTAAAATAGAGAGAAGGGGTCCACAATGCCAGCTCCTGCAGAGTTGAAGAGAAGTAAAGACATTGGATGTGGGAATATGAAATCTGTTGGTGGCTTTAGCTAATGAAAGATGTCATTGGAGGAAAGAATCCAAGTACAAAGGAAGAAGTTGAAAATGTAGAAACGAAAGGGGGAAAATTGGTAAAGAAAAAACCTTGAGGAGGTGGAAAGAGATGAGATTCAAAGCAGAGGGGGAAGATTTGACCTTGAACAAAAGAGGGAGACCATGTCTACTAAGGCTGAGGGCAGAGAGAATGGACAGCATGGGCCAGGCATGGTGGCTCACGCTTGTAATCCCAGCACTTTGGGAGGCTGAGGTGGGCGGATCATGAGGTCAGGAGTTTGAAACTAGCCTGACCAACATGGTTAAACCCTGTCTTTATTAAAAATACAAAAATTAGCTGGGCATGGTGGCACGCACTTGCAATCTCAGCTACTCAGGAAGCTGAGGCAGGAGAATCACTTGAACCCAGGATGCAGAGATTGCTGTGAGCCAAGATCACACCACTGCACTCCAGCCTGGGTGACAAGAGTGAAACTCCATCTCAACAACAACAACAACAACAACAAAAAGGACAGCATGGCCGAGACCAGGCAGCTGTTCACCAGACTGCCAGACCATTTTTCTTTCTTCTTCATATGCAGCCGGGTGACATCCTAGTCTTTTTTGCCATTGGGTGCAACATATGATTGAGTTCCAGCCCTTGCAATGTGATTGGAAATGCCGTGTGCCACTTACTAAAATTCCCATGCATGCTCCTCTAGACTCCCCTTCTTCTGATGGATGGGGATGACAACCTTAAAGGAGGCTTTGAAGATCACATGGTGGAGATAGCAGAGCCTCCTTCAGCCTGAGTGCTGGATTTTCTGTGTTGAGCAACTCCTTATGCTCCTAGTTTCTTTCTCCCCAGCTTAGAATCACCCTGGATTATCACAGGAGCGAGATATAAACTTCTCTTGTGAGAGTCATTAAATAACTACAAGTCATTGCCTGTCACAAAGGTTGTAGGCTATAATGATCCTGAATTAAAGAATAACTTTTATTAATAAAAGGAGGTGAGGGAGGGCCTTTTTGAGGAATGGTATTTAGGCAGAAAGCTAGAGGATAAGAAGGCAGATGTGCAGAGAACCAGGGGAGAGAATTTCAGGCTGGGTGAAGAGTAAGCACAGAGTCTCTGTTGGAGGAGGCAAGTCTGTGTGTGAGTTGTCAGAAGTCCAGTGTGATTGGAGAACAGTTTGTGCAGGGATGACGAGGGGAGCTTGGATAGTTTGGCAAGACCTGGATGGAGTATGCCTCAAGATCATGGCGGGATGTTTGGAATTTCTTCTGAGTACAATAGGAAGCCATTGAGTGGTGCTAGGTAGACGAACAACTTGTTTACTTTAAAAGCTCATGCTGGCTGCTATGTGCAGGAGGAGGGGGTTGTGGAGGAATGGAGAACCCATTCACAAGCCTCTATTTTGTGGTCCTAATGAGAAATGTTGGTAGCTTGGATTACAGCAGGAATGTTTGAAACAGAGAGAAATTGATTAAGTGCAAAGTTTTGGAGTAGACCCAATAGGATTGGCAATAGATTGAATGTGAGAGTTGAGGAAGAGGGAGGGATAAGAGATGACTCCAAGATTTCCATTTTGATCATTTGTGTGAATGGTGGTGCCAATGAATCAGTTGAGGAAGATGGGAAGATCAGTTTTTAGGGGACAAATCAAAGCATGTTTGAATAAGTGAAATTTGACATGCATTGGAGTATGCAAATGGTCATGTAAGTAGGTAGATTGATGTAGAAGCCTAATGCTTAGGGACAGAGCAGGTGAAGATGGAAATTTGGTAATCATGAGAGAGATTAAAATTCATGAGACCGGGTGAAACCACCTAGATGGAGGGGAGCAGGAACCCTGAGGAATGCTGACATACCGACAGGCAGAAGAGGAGAGGAGGGAGGAGGCTGTGAAGGGGCAGCCTGTGAGGTAGGAGGAAAGCCAGAAGAGGGCAGCTTCCCAAATCTAACAGAGGAGAAGGCTTAACAAAGGAGGCCATGGCCCACTGTGTAGACAGCTAATGAGAGATCAAGGAAGAAATTGTCCACGGTAACAGAATGTTCTTAACTGATGGCCTCGTTTTCTTAGTGGAGTTGGAGGGGGTGTAGAGGAACTGAGATAAACCAAGGTTCACAGGCAGAGGAGAAAGTTTGGCTCACAATTGTGGGAGATGGGAGAGGAAGGGGGTCAGGGGAATGGGAAAGGGTCACTGGGCAGAGAGTGTTAGAGGTGAAGAGGGGCAGCCATGGGCAGTTGTTGGCCTCAAGTGTCTGGCTCATGAGTGTATTTCTGACTGACATGTGGATTATTGCCTCCTGGAGGCCCCTTTCCTTGTTTATTCCTCCGGAGTTCATTTTCTGCCCTCCCCTCCCCTTCCCTCCTTTCTCCTCTGAAAGAAGCCTCTGCCAGTCTTGATCTAGTGCTTGGGTGAGATCAGCACCGTGGGCCGGTGAAACAAGGACCAGCCCAGGATTTCTAACACTGGCTCTACCACCCACTCACTAGGTGTCTTGGGGTGTGATGCCAAGCTTCTCTGCCTCCTTTACCTTATCTATAAGGTAAATAAATAAAACAGGGATAATAGTATCAGATTGCTCGCCTTCCACAGGGTTATTGTGAAGATAAATCAAGATGAAATATAGCCATTTGTACATGGCTTTTCACTTTTTTAAAGTGCTTTTTCAAGTAAAAGTAAAAGCACTTCGAAAAAGTGAAAAGCCATGTACAAGTGGTCAGGCTACCTTGAATAATGTGTATGTTCCTGACCTCTCCCAGAAGGCGAAGACTTGGCACACCTTTCAGCTCCACATCTGTCCTGTCTCTTTTCTTAACTTCTTCCTGGCTTGCCTTACGCACCTGTAAATTACAAACAACACTATTATCTGTTTACCTCTCACAGTTGTTTGTAATTGGGTGTAAGGTGTTTAAAATAAAGCCCTGAATAGGGTACAATGTACAAGTATTCTGGTTCTGTATATGTTTATATATTGGTCATTATCTTTATTCAAGCCTTCATCCAACAAATATTTATTGCTTTTTAAACTATATTCCAGACATGGTACAAATGATAAAACAATACAGAGTTATTTCCCTCATGGACTGAAGTCTTTAGTGGGAGACAATCAGATAATCATTATAATATAGATCAAGAAAGGGGCTATAGGAACATCAATGAGGGACACCTAAGCCAGAGTTATGCCATCATAAAAGCTTCTAAAGGAGTCACTTAGTGGAGGAAGCAGAAAGGAACTCTGCTCTGCAGTTAGCCTTCATTCCCAAAAAGCACCCATTAGAGGAAGTGTGGATTCACAAAACCCATGCCTCATTTGACCATGTTAATCTTTCCTTCACATCCTTTTTCAGGGTTAGTTGGTGGAGGCTCAAAAGGATTAATTTTCCTTTCCCAGCCCTCTCTTGAAAGGGAAAATGACAATAAGTGGCTCAAAACCATCCTGCTGAAAAAGAGAAAAGCTGGGTGTTTCCCTAACTTAAATGCCAACCCTTGAGGAACTGACATTGACAAAACTGCCCCTCTCAATGAACATGCCCCACCATTGTCCCTAGAGCTATGGATTCCAGATTTCCACTTGTTTCATGTCACCTTCTTGCACTGGAAGACACAGAGCTTGGGCTTTGTGGCCATGATGAGCCCTATCTGCAGGGTGGATAGTGCTTGGGATGACAAGCACCCCTAGAAAGGCAAGCTCAGAGTGTCCAGTACTGCCTTGGGCCCTGGACACTCTGCCCTTGAGTGGGCTGTTTGGTGCATAGAGCAAAGGGCTATTTGTGCCCTGAGTAAGAGTTCAGATTAAAGGATTTATATAAGCTTTTTGTCTATGGGCCCTGATGGGTGCCTGCTGTCCAGATGTTTTGCTGAACAGATGTTTTGCTGGACATCTCTGAGTGGGCATGTTGGGCTGACTTTCCCCAGAGGCTGCCCCACACGAAAACATGCATTGTGAGTCTCTTGTTACCTGCTCTGCAGAGTCAGTGGCTCTCTCCAAAGTGATGCTGTAGGCCAAGACATTTTAGACAAAAATCAGCTAAAACGTTAATGAGAGCCTGGGAAATTCACATTGCCTATTCTCCATGCATCTCTGCTCTCTGTTGCTGTGGTGATATATCTGCATGGAGCATGAGGCCTCGTGGCTTTAATGATGCGTTTTAGATGAACATGCCCCTAGTTGACAGGTATGAATCCCCCTTGCTTTAATGGAACTATAGCCTGTAATGCAGCTATTAGCTGTAGTAGTAGGTTTTTATTTTAACCTCCTGTGCTCTTCAGAAAAATAATAAAAGAATTTCCCCAGTGAGGGAATATGGAGTTTAGGTTTTACTAAACCCAAGTGATGTTAAATCATCCTTTTTGAGCATGCTTTGTCATTTAACGATGGCCTAGTACAGAGCATGCCACCTACTTGGGCATAGTAAATGCTGGGTCCCCCCTCCTCCCTAAGTGACTGGCAAGGAATTTAGGCCTCTGGCCTGGGTTCAGAAAGGTTGAATTGGGTTCTGGATGGGTTGTTGGTGTAACAGAACTGATGGAGTTTGAGAAAGGAGGTGTTCTGTTATCTTGTGTTGGAAGACATGGCTCATCCTGTGATTATCTCTCCACACAGGTGTCATCTGTTGAGACCTGGTGGCACCACCCTTCATCTTGCAGGTGTGAGAATCACTGCTTTCTTGTTCTTGTAGAAGTTGGAAAGGAAACTCTGCCTTTCTGTCTCAGAGGCTACCTGCAGCCTGCTGATCTCTGCTTGCTGTATACAGGACAACCCAGTGGCTGTTTCCCCAATTCAGTGGATCTCAGTCTTCCATGGGCTTCAGACTCATCCGGGGTCTATGTTAAACTGCAGATTCCACAGTGCCACCCCCGTAGTTCTGATTTGTAATATCTGGGGCAAGCCTCCATGTGTCAAGAAATACCATGTCCAAGCTTTGTAGTTGAAGGGGATTCTGCAGGTTCATAAGACTAAGACTAAGAGAAAGAAGGCAAGGATTGGTTCATCCTCTTATCACTGCTGTACATTGGCTATGTGTCCAATGCTCTGCGTGTCAAATATGCTATGTGACATTCATTTCTTTAATACCCACTAGGTGCCAATCCCCATGCTATGTGCTGGGAAGACAGAAATGAGCAAGAAATAGCTCCTGCACTACGAGATTCATACTCCAGTGTGTATGGGCAGACAAATACAAATCAACTACAGTACATGAAGACAAATGGTGCAATAATGTAGCCTGAGCCCAGCCTGGGGCAATTCATCAATCCAAGGAGCCATGGCATAGAAAAATATTACCTACCTTTTACTGAGCAGTTATTATAGCCTGGGCTTTGTCTTACTTACATTAAGTAAATTTATTACAACAAACCTGTTAGGAAGGTAGGGAAAGAGTTCTGGGTTATTAGCATAGTTTGCACAAGGGTGCCTAGTTTATAAATAGCAAAGCCAAAATGTTGTTGCCAAGGGCCATATTCCTAACAGCTATAAAGTCTTTCTAGAGGGAAGGGACATATTATTTACTGAACATATAGTATGTGTGGGGGTCACTTAATTGAACACTTGTGACATTTCTGAGGGCGGCCAGAACTCTGTAAAGGAAAACACTGCAAGCACTGGTAGGCCAGGCACACCCATCTGGATGCCACCATTACATCTATTAGCCAGAGCTTGAATGGATGACAGGTATGCTGGGATATTGATTTCCTTAGCTTTCCTGCTGGCTGGGCAGGGCTCCTCACCTCTTCACTATAGCTCCCTAGTCAGTTTACCCAGCATGCTCACAATCAGGGCACAGGCTGCCCTGGTCTCTATAACCTTGCCTCTACAAGCAATGGATGCTATGTATTCAACAGATGTTTCAGCCCAGAGGTATGATGGGGGACTGCACTTTGCATTTCCATCCTCTTGCCACTTTTGAATGTGAGTGAGGTCTCCCCCAGTCCTTTGAATGAGACGCATCAGGTTGGTAGGTTAGTGCTTGGAGAAAGCCCCCATCTGCTGGAACAGCAGTTAGACTTTTCAGTTCCTCACAGTCCATTTGCATCCCACTGACTCACTTTGCGCACATTTTGTCTGTTGGGGTTTCAGTTGAAGACACCCTTCTTCACTTCCTCTCCTCAAAACGGTCATGTCTTGTGTTCCAAGAAACACGGCTGCTCCAGTATTAGCCATGTGTCATGGGTGGCCCCGGCACCTCAACCTGAAGATGGGCTTCATGGACAAGTCCTTAATCAATGTGCAATTTCTATTTTTCTTTTTTATATGTTACTGTTTGGGGCCAATTATATTTTGAAAAGGGCACTTCTTTTTCTCTTACTAGGTTCATCAAAAACAGGAAGTCAAAGGTCTGAATACTCTTCCTGTGAATCAACAGAGAAAGCTTTCTCATCTGAGCCCATGAATACGCAGCCTAGGGTCACTGACTTGTAAGAATGGAGGGTTGCAAGCTGGACCCTGGGGTATCAGGCAAGCAGGTATGGGAGATGGGAGCTGTCTCTCCCTTAAACCTGGGAGGTACTAAGTAAAAGAGGCACACAAGAAATGGTGGAGTGACAGGGGTGGAGACAGGGCAGGAACAGCTTCATTCCAGGGTGCTATGAATAAGGTAACAGGAAGTGCTCACTCGCAGATCAGATGTACCATGCACTTCGGTAGCAGTGCAACTAGAATGACAGTCCTGGCCTTCTGGGGAGCTAGTGAGAGGGGTGGCTTCGTGTGGAGGTGTTGCGTGGTGGATGTAGGACATGGGTGCATTTCCACATATTGTGCTGGATCAAGCACACACACACGCACACACACACACACACACACACACACAATTGTTCCACAGATCCCTTTGGCCTCGCTGATTCAGTCCAACACTGAATCACAGGTTATTAATTCACGATTAGCGATATACATTTCAATATTAACCAATGAGTCATAGGATCAAGAATAGAAAAGGGACTGATATGGTTTCAAATCATTCCATGATGTCACTGGGGTTGAAAGACAGTCCTTTCTTGACTGCTAAGTCGGCTGCTTGCCAGAGAGGAGCCATTCCGCCTGCTCTTGTCAAAACAGGCCTATGTGCCTTCTGTAGCAGCCACCTGCATGCTTCTTCCCAGAGCAGAGGTAGGGTGAGTGAGATCATACGTAGAGAATGCTGGAAGATCTGGAAACAAAGGCCCTCTACATCTAGAAGCTATTCGGTCACTATCCCCTGTCCAAAAACCCAGCCTTTTCTGCCTCTGTTTCTGAGTGCTGAGAAAGCATAATAGCATCTGTGCCAAACCTGCCAATTCCTCTCATTCCCACCAGCTTTACCTGGAAGCTGTGCTCAGGCCAGGCTCTAAGCTTCCATCTGAGCATCTCTTTTTCTCTTGCCCACACTTTGAGCCTGCTTTTGGCAAAACCCTGGCCTAGGCACCAGTTTCCTCTGCATCGCTGACTCTTATGTGCTGAGCCAGATATCTGGGGTGGCCCATAAAAGCCAGTCTTTCTCTGAAGATGTCATTTGTGGCCTTTGGCCTTGTTCATCTCTTCATTTTTTTCATCTAGATTGCATTCGAATGCCTGTCCCTATGCCGTCTACTGTGGGGTGAGGTGGGGGGACAGAGGAGACTGTATGACTCATGTTCTTGTGTTGCTTCAAGTCCAGCAGCAGATCAAGTCTGTCTATGCAGCATATACAAGGGACCAAATGATCAACATGATTACAGGAGCTATCTCACCATAGGGATACCTATGTAGGTAGCTTGTATCATCTGCTGCCAGATCTAATGGTTAAACTGAACCCAACTCTCCCTTCCCGTGAATTTTAGTCATTTTTCCAGATTCCTTTCTCTGGAGCCGCACACACACCCCCGTCTTTCAGAATGAGGGGTTTTTGGATATGTGAAGATGACTATCTTTCTTCCACTGCCTTCTCTTCCAAAGCTAATAGTAGTTTCCTAATTCTCACCTGTTTCTCCCATGTCATTGGGTCCAGACCTGTCCCTGTTTAATTGCTCCCTTCTGAATATATTCCAGCTTCTCAATGTTCTTATTGAGTGGGAAATCTAGAACAAAATACAGTATTTCAGAAATATAAATAAATGAAGAATAATAAAAATAATAAAAAGGAGCTTTGTTGTGTGTGTGTGTGTGTATGTGTGTTTAACACATGGGTAGAGAGATGGAACATGTTTTTATTTCCAATTTTACATAATGCAAATTCAGTTCAAAGACTTCTCAGTACAGCATAATTGATTTTGACTTTCTTAGATCATAATATATGATATTTTTATTCTCTGGTGTTTTTATGCTAAGTTCTAAGAAAGCTTGATGAAAATACCCGACCTACTTCTCTGGGCAGGTACTGTGGCTATCAGGCTCTCAAGTCAATCTTAACTTCCACTTGACCCTCCTCCTGTGGTCATGGCCTTAGCACCTTGGGTGGTAGATCCTCCACAATGTGTCCATTTCTAAGTAGCTCCCTAATCTAGTCATATATATCGCTTTCTTTCCATGTCAAAGCTATAACCAAGACCTGCTTTGATGGAGACAGCTCTTGAGAAGACTGGCATAGATTATTCATTGAGTAGCTTCAGGATTGGTCACTCTATTCATAGTCTCTGTGACTAGTGCTCAACCTGAGTTCATTCCTTTCCTATTCTAGGGAGTGCACAACCTGTGCAACCACACATGGCACCTGAATGCAGATTGCCTGTGATGTCTGCCTTTAAAGTACAGACCAAAAATCCCATTTCTAGTCTGTCTTGGGAGACGCTGTTGATATTTCCAAATATCTGGGTTGTAGGTATAGTAGATTGGCATTAGGCATTTATTCCAACTATGTATCTCCCAGAATCCCTTGCAGCTAGAGTCATGGAAGCAAAGCAGTTTCCATAATTAGATGTGTCTATGCAAGATTTGAAAAGAAGAAATGTGATGAAAGGACAGAGTTCTGCAGCTTTGATGGCTTTTGCTGGCATGCAAGGTCTTGAAGATGCAGTGCTTTTGTGCAGCAGTATTCTACTGTATAGCCACAGGCTTCATGTGAGTAGATAAGCGATTGTAGCAGCCTGTTGGCAGTTTCTGGATCTCACAGCTCCGGGGTTGTGTTCTGGAACTCAGCCATTCCTGTGGCAACCCCACCTTCTAACTGGGGTAGAGGGAGCAGCTCCCTTGAAGGCCGGTTCAGCAGTGTCATACTAGAAGGCATTCCTGGATCCAACATTCAGCCTACCTTTCCAGCCCCTCCAATAGTTGTATGAACACTGAATTCCCTGTACTAAATCCCTTTCAGTTTAAAATAGCTAAATAATTTCTGTTTTCTACCTCTGAGTTCTGACAGATTTATCAAAGGCAGTATAAAAAAAGGCGATTTCAACACTTATTTTAACCTCAATTAAAAAGTGTTTTGTGACTGTTGCTAATGACTGCATCTCAAGAGCACTGTAAGGACTTGAGTTCTAGTCCTGTCTCTGCTGCCTATATGTCTGTGTGTGTGACCTTGAATAAGTCACTTCAGCTTTCAAAGTTCTTTTCCTTGTCTATCAAACTGGGCACATAACGCCTGCTTTGTATGTGTGCCCATGAGTGGAGAGAACGTGAATGAAAGTGGGCTTAGGGCAATAAAATGTGACTGCTGTCTTTTTTCCTTAATATAATCTAGTCTCCCTATGAAACCCTATCTCTTCCTCAAGGAAAGTACTAGTTAGAAAATGTCTATTCATCACAAAGTGAGAAATAAATAAAATATCCTGTCTTATATTTTGTTCCGGATTTTCTATGGCTAATGTGTTTGTCCATTTTGCTTTGCTGTAAAGGAAGATCTGAGGCTGGGTAACTCATAAGGAAAAGAGGGTTATCTGGTTTACGGTTCTGCAGACTGCACGGGAAGCATGGTGTTTGCATCTGCCTCTGGTCGGGACCTTGGAAAGTTTTTACTCATGGTGGAAGACAACAGGAGCTGGCATGTCACATGGCAAGAGAGGAAGCAAGAGAGAAGGTGGAGCTGTCAGGCTCTTCTTAACAGTCAGATCTTTCATAGACTAACAGAGCAAGGACTCAACTCATTACCATAAGGGATGTGCCAAGCCATTAATGAAGGATTCACACCCATGATGTAAAAAAACCTCCCACCAGGCCCCATCTCCAGCCTTGGTGGATCACATTTCACATGAAATTTGGAGAGGACAAATATCCAAATCATATCAACTATTTTCAAACCAAATGTCCTGAGACAATCTGGAGAGAGAGTTGACATACATGCAGACATTTATAAATGAAGAGATAGAAAGTTAGTGATTTGAAAGTCAGACAACTATCAAGATAAACATTAATATTATCTACCATGTCAGTTTAACGGCTTTCCAACAGATCTTGTGGAAAAAAGAGTCAGTTTATAACATCAAATAATACCATGTTGACGGCAAACCATTCATCCCCCTAGTTAATATATGTTGAATATTTGCAATGTGCAAAGTTTTCAGTTAGACATTGGGGCCCTATGCTAGATGTTAAAATAGGTATATCAGGGAAATGTTACTGTATGTAAATTATACATCAGTTAACATGACTAAAAAGAAGACACAAAAATACATCTCATAATAGGTATTCATTTTCCATCCTTAACAAAGCCTGTTTGTCGTGAATAACAGACTCACTGCACAATGTGCTATAATTCGTGTCTCTGTATAGCTCATTGCTCTTTGCCACACCCATGCCTGCCTTCGTGCCGCCATCGCTCTTCATGGAAACCGCTTCCCCATCCATCTCTGCCTACCAATTCTCAGCTCCTTTTGGGTCCTACAGACTGTGAGAAAGCTTTGTTAATTCTCTTTAACCTAAATTAATCCCTCTCTGCTATCACAGTCCTTCATATATGTTGACCCTAGTATATACCATTTTTCTGTCTTGTATGAATTTTTTGTATTATTTTCCAGTTATTTAGATACATATATATATATAATATTTATGTTTGCTATTTTAGTTAATAGAATTTGGCATAGTATAGTAGTAGGTAGTTAACTAAGTTTGTTGAATTCAATTTTGAATGGATCTTACATCTATTTCACTGTACTGAATAGTTGAAAGAAAACAGCCATAAAATAGATATTGGTGGGGCCAGAGTGAAAAACAACATCTAACTGTCCATCTTTCCTATCATTTTCTGTCCTCTTTCTAGCCTCTGCTTGCCTACCTTTCCATGTGAACAAGTGCACACCCATCTTGTTTGAGGCAGATAATTTATTATCATAGGCAAGGGCTATTAGAGTGATAAGAAATGTCACCCTTGGGCTTGGTGCAGAGGTTCATGCCTGTAATCCCAGAACTTTGGGAGGCTGAGGTGGGTGGATCACCTGAAATCAGGAGTTCAAGATCATCCTGGTCAACATGGTGAAATCCCGTCTCTACTAAAAAGACAAAAATTAGCTGAGCGTGGTGGTGGCAGGTACCTGTAATCCCAATGGCTCGGGAGGCTGAGGCAGGAGAATCACTGGAACCTGGGAGGCAGAGGCTGCAGTGACCCAAGATGGTGCCACTGCACTCTAGAGCAAGACTCTGTCTCAAAAAAAAGAGAGGAAAAGAAAAAGAAATGATGTCACCCTTTAGCTTAAAGTTTAATTCTATATAGCGGTAAGTGCATGACATATCAGGGAGGAAAAAAATGTGTAATTTACTTAAATCCTGATTAAACGAAATGAGTGAAATGCATAGGTGTATTCTGTAAGCGGTTATCCTGTTCACACTATTGAATTACTAGTTAATTCTAAGGGATATGTATAGATCCCTTTGAATTAAGAAAGAGGATGAGAACAACAGAAAACCAGGAAAAAGTCATATTCAAGAAAGAGTAGAAGGCTTGCAACTGCCCACCTGAAGAAGTGAAATCTAAGGAGTCATTAAAAAAAGATTAATGTTATTAATAAAATGCAATACATTCATATAGAGTTTTAAGGTGTATAATTTTTTTACATGTATCCTCTCATTAGACCTTCACAGTAACCCTATGTGGTAAGCATTATTTTCTCAAGTTTGCATATGAAGAAATGGACTTTAGTCCTGTGATAGTGTCTTTTTGACTTCTGCACCTACCAAATTTCATTGTAAATGATTTAGAGAAATATGCCAACCTGAAAAATGTATCAGCTACCATTTTATTTCAAGGTGTCGGACTGTACCCCTGATAAACTTCATACCATTCGGTGGTAGCTTTCCAATTAGGGTCAGAATCAGTCAATGTTACCCTGGAGCTGACAGAAAACAAAATGATTTTCTTTGAAATGAGAAGTTTGCTCTTTGTTCATGTGGGCAATAATGTTGGCATGACCATGATGATGAAATATGCGTTCAGCTTAAAGTCTGCACAAAGCAAAGGATGCTAAACATTCTAATCCAGATGTCTGTTTCCCTCTTTGCTTTGTAGTGTCTATCCATGCCAAATAGACACGGAGCTGGACGGGGCATGACTTGAAATGCTGTGGGTTGATTACAGGTGAGTGAGAATGAACTCTTGTGTACTTTCAGCTCTCTGTCCGGCTGGTGTGTCACCAACTAGAAACCATCTAGAAGCATGAGCTGTGTGATCTCAGGAAAGAGATTAGGCAACAACTCTCTTTTGTTTCAAATAGAGGCATGAAAAAGTAAAAAGGTATTACAAATAAGCAGAAGTTTTGCAAGTTAGCTATTCATCTGTTTAGCTAAGAAAATATCACTGTGCCATGCTCTGAGGACACACAGATAGAGATTGCACAGTTCTCATCCTTGAGGAGCCCACGACCTAGTGGAGCAGATGAATAGGCAAACAAAAGCCATGCAAGAAGAATGTCTACAAGAGTGTGGAAGTGAGAGTGATGACCCATTTGAAGGGATGGGAAGCCTCCCAGAGCAGGGGATGCTGGTGGGTTCAGAAGCTAGTTTTAGTTAGTGGAGAGTAGGAAAATTATTCCAGGCAAAAGGATTAGTGTAGGCAAAGCACAGGAACAGGGGTCCGGATGATTTGTTAAAATGGGCAGTGATTCATAAAATATGTGAAAAAATCCAAATTAAATTGGAGGAGAATACACATAAAAATAAAGAGAATTTCTAATAAGATGCTTCCATACTCAAAAGCTTACCTCACATGCCTCACTCTGGGGAGCACAGCTCCGGAGCAATGTGTCTCAGACTTTAAAGATGTGCATAAAATTTAATAGGAATCTTATTTAAATGCAAAGTCTGATTAAGTAGATCTGAGGTGGGGCCTGAGATTGTGTATTTCTAACATGCTCCCAGGTGATGCTGAAGCTGCTGGTCTGCAGACTGATCTGGGGCTATGGATAACAAGTGGAAGAAGGGCAGGTGATAAGCCCAGCAACCCCTTAGAGGCCAGTGGTGTATGTGTGTATGCAGGGTATTGCCATGAGCTAGATTTGATGCTCTTGGGCAATGGGCAGCAACCAAATTTGTTTTGTTTTGTTTTTGAGACAGTGTCTCACTCTGTTGCCCAGGCTGGAGTGCAGTGGCGTGCTCTCAGCTCACTGCAAACTCCACCTCCTAGGATCAAGTGATCCTTCCACCTCAGCCTCCTGAGTAACTGGGACTACAGACATGCAACATCACCCCAGCTAATTTTTTTGTGTTTTTAGTAGAGACAGGGTTTCTCTATGTTGCCCAGGCTGGTCTTGAACTCTTGGACTCAAGCAATCCACCTTCCTTGGCCTCCCAAAGTGCTGGGATTACAGGCATGAGCCACCATGCCTGGTCAACCAGTGTTTTTAAACAGAGCAGGGACAAGATCATATCTGTGGCCGTGAGTGGTGGCACAGGACTTAAGGGTGTTGTCAGTAATCTTGGGATGAATACTGGGGGCCTGAACATCACCAATGACAGGAAGCAAGAGAGGAGACAGTGGATTAAAGAGATACTTAGGAAGTAAGACAGAACATTATGATTGTCTGGGTTTGGGGGTGGGTGTGAGTAGAGGCAGGAGGAAGAGAGAATGACTTTTTTTTTTTTGAGATGGAGTTTTGCTCTTGTTGCCCAGGCTGGAGTGCAGTGCCGATCTTGACTCACTGCAACTTCTGCCTCCCAGGTTCAAGCGATTCTCCTGCCTCAGCCTCCCGAGTAACTGGGATTACAGGCACACGCCACCACGCACGGCTAATTTTGTATTTTTAGTAGAGATGGGGTTTCACCATGTTGGTCAGGCTGGTCTCGCACTCCCAACCTCAGGTGATCCACCCGCCTCAGCCTCCCAAAGTGCTGGGATTACAGGCGTGAACCATGGCGCCCGGCGGGAGAGGATGACTTCTAACGATCCGTCATGGAAGAGAGAGGTTTGGTGTTGCCACGATGAGGTATATCATGCAGAAAAAGGAACCAATTATGTGCAGAATAGAAAGGAGCCTATGTGTCATCCAAGCAGAGCTCAGAAGGCAGTTATGATTGGGAACCAAGGTCCAGGAGATCTGGACACAGACCTGAGATGTACAGGTGCCACGACACTATGCAAAGAAAGAAGAAGAAAGCAGAGAAATGAATGCAGGATTCAATAAGAGATGGTCTAGGGTGTAGGAGGAGATCAGCAGACAGTGTTATAGCATGTAGAAGCCAAGTGCTTCAGGAATTAGGTCATGTCCATGTCAAACACTGCAGAATGGTCACATAAGGATGAGGATGGATTTAGCATTCAAGTGTTCAAGATGACTTTAGTGAAATGAGTTTCAGAAGCATTGTGGATGAAGGCCATGTATTAATGGGTTAAAGAGAATGTGGTAGGCAGAATACACCCTACCCCTCAAAGATGCGCCTGCCTTAATCCTTGGAGCCTGTGAATATGTTATCTTACACAGCAAAAGAGGCTGCACAGTTGCGACTAAGGGCACAGATTTTGACATGGGGAGATTATCCTGGGTTATCTGGGTGGACCCAATTTAATCCCATGAGTCTTTGTAAGTCAAAGAACCAGCAGGAAGAGTGTAAGAGAGATATGATATTGGAGATGGTGGAAGAGGGCCATAGGCCAAGGAATGTGGTGGCCTCTAGATGCAGAGAACAGTTCTCAGTTTATAGGCAGGAAGAAAATAGAGACCTCAGTCCTGCCAGTGCAAGGAATTCTGCCAACCACCTGAATGAGTAGGAAGCGCAGTCTCTTCTGGGACCTTCAGAATGGAGCGCGGCCTGCTAACACCTAGATATCAGTCTGCTGTGATCCATACCAGACTTCTGATCTACAGAACTGTAAGATAATTAACTGGTATTTATTTTAAGTACGAAGTTTGTAGTGATTTGTTACAGTGGCCACAGGAAAATAACATAGAACCATTAAGACTTAAGAGTAATGATAACAATAAAAACGTCAACTACTCTTTCAAGATGTCTGATGGTTGAAAACATAAGATTTTGATACCTGGAAATATATTAACAGGAAAACCTTTGGAGTCATTTTCTTTGGAGTGAGAGTTGGGATGGTTTGCTGCAGACACCCAGATGTTTGATGCTATGTCCTTTTATCTTCACCTGCATGAGGCTGCTTGAGATGTAAGTACTGGTATTTACTGCAGGGAATATCGTACACCTCCGCAGACCCCACATTTGCAATTTATTTATTTATATATTGACTTTATGTCCTAGAGCAATTTTAGATTTGTAGTCACACTGAGCAGACGGTACAAGGATATCCCACACATCCCATTCCCCTCCACACCACCTCCCCTACTGTCAATATTCTGAACCAGAAGGGTACATTTGCTACCGCGGAACCTATACTGACACATCATTATCATCCAAAGTCCAAAGTTTACATTAGGGTTCACTTTCGGTGTAATACATTTTTAAACCTAAAAATAGAGAGGTCCCATCAGCAACCTTTCGATGCTCGATTTCCTTCTTCACTGATTTCATGGCAGTCGTCACTACATAGCCCATTGGAGCCCACACCATGGCTTGATATGGGTGTGCACACGCAGTCAAAGGCACCCTTAATGCTTGCTGCTCTGCGTCCTTCGACGTCTCTTGCTCAGCAGTCCAGCTATTACAGTAAGTGCTTAATGTGTGCTCCAGCATTATTGTGGTATCATTTGGATGATTGCATGCTGGGCCGCACAAATCAGAGGCAGCAAATGCATTAAAGGCTCATCGTTATCGGCTTGCTGGGGATGCAGTTGATGGAATGGTGGTAAACCTCAGATGTTCCGCTGAGACACAATCCTGTTTGTGCTCTTTCCTCACCCTGTCCCTTCTCCTTATTTTCTGTCCCTCATAGAGGCTGTTTCTCTATTGTTTGATGCAAATGTGTAGCCTGGCTGCTTTTCTCATCTTGCCCACCCGCTGGGATCGTAGGAATATGAATTGGTGAAGACATTGTTATTGGCTTTCAAATGAGAAAGGGTTTGGGGGCACTGTAGTAATGGGTCAAGGGTGTTTTTAAACATCTTCAGAAATAGGTATGTACATTTCAACGTACTTTGAACGTATGTACATTTCAACGTACTTCAGAAATAGGTATGTACATTTCAACTCCTGTGAGTATTGCAGTTGTTCCAGCTGTACTCATTTGGTGCAAGAAGCAAGACCTACATGTATTTAATATATACTAAATATGCCCTAGGTATAGATTCCAATGCCACACCACTGATTTCTTAACACTGGGGAAGGTCTATAAATCAAAGCAAGTGCTTCCTTTACTTTTTCTGCATCCATCTATATTTTTCTTTTTCATCTGTCATATGAAACTATTATTATTTCACATTTCTTTATGCTCAACCTTCCATCCAATTATTGGACACATTACAGGATGCTGGGCACTGGACTCATACAACTACTAACAGTAACAATTCTAATTATGATGATAAGGATCATTGGTCCTCTCTGTCTCTCAGGTGCTCTGTGGGACCGAGCAGGTGTCCATGGACACATGCATGCTTTTAGGGGCACACCCATGCTCTTCTTTCCCACAGAGAGGCACAGAGCTGAGCATATTGCTTCAGACCCAGAAGAATCTCCTCCATCCCAATTGGGTACAGTTGTGAAGGAAATGTGTTGGAGGAAGTCACCTTCTGTGAGCTGCTTATCCATCAGGTTGCACTCTGTGTGGGTGTGTATCCTTCCTATCTTGGCTGTTGTAGGTCTCCATATCCTAGGCAGTGGCCAGGTCAGTCTTTCTTACTATGGACATTTGGGCAATACAGGTACTGGACAATATAGGTAAGTTCACAACTAATTCTCTCCCTGCATTTGCTTCAGATCTGTGGACCAAATCCTACTTACCTATGGCATTACAAACTTGTCTTTTTCCTATCAACACTAACACACCACACCTTTTTTCTCCTCACCTTCTTGGAATTCCTTGATGGCTTTCTGATATTTGAGGCTTGACAAAATTTATTCATGCACTGATTCAGCAGCTAGGATTTATTGACTACTGTGAAACAGAAATTTTGCCAGGCAATGAAGATACTTAATTGAGTACGACAATGCTTCTGTGTTCGAGAAGCATTGTCTACCTGTGACCTATTTTTAATGTATGTTTCCCTGAGTTCGGGGCATTCGACTGGTATGTACTAAGTGTCTTATTGGATGGTTCATCCTGGAGGAGTGGCTGATGGAGGCTGGAGTCAAACTAGGTGTCTGGGCTCATGTCTACTTTCTTCTGAGTATCAGAGGGCAGACTCTGATGTTCTCAGAGATAGATGTTCTCAGAGTCTTTGGCTGGAGGAAATGCCCTTGTTCACGCCATCTGTTGACCTGTAGGTACCATGTAGACTTCTCTAAGGGCCTATGGCTCATCGGGAGATCCGATGGACACTTGAATCTCACAAAGACTGACCTATGGCATGGTTGTGATGGGCAGGTATAGGCACATCTTGAAACATACCCGTAAATATCAAGTTTGAATATTTTCAAAATTATAAGGTTGTATATAGCTTGTATATTTGCATTGTAATCCATTTGTACAGTACAAATGCTAGCAATTACTAATTTGGATAATTCAACTGATATAAATAATTCCTCTCTTTATTGTATGTAACACTGTGTCAGTGATATAAAAGCTATGTGTATATATACATATATATATATAATATACAGATGTATTGAAATAACTTTTCTATTTGTAAACATAATGGAATCATTATAGAATGTCACCCCCGAGGGAAGGAAGAAATATGTGTGAGCACTTTCAGGGTAGTTTGCCTACATCTGAGCAGTTGTAGATACTTTGGTGGTGTAACTGGTGATGAAGAAGGAGGGAAGTTGCAGAGGAAAGAAGCCTGGAGATGTTCGGGATGGCTTTTTGAGTTTTCGTTGGAGTCAATTGTGGTATGGCTTGGTTTTGGGGATCTGTGGGTGAATGCTGATTGGAGTCGACTGTGCTAGGGCTTGGTTTTGGGGATCTGTGGGTGAATGCTGATTGGAGTCGACTGTGCTAGGGCTTGGTTTCAGGGATCTGTGGGTGAATGCTGAGAGGGGTGTGTGCTATTGCTTAGGCACAAATACCTGAACAGAACAGATATGGATGAGTGGTTCAGCGGAGGAAATATTATCTGCCTTCTTTTCATTCTGCTTCACGCTAGGCAGGGCAATGATGATTGGTTTTCATTCAACTTGTGCTCCAAGAGTACCCAGAAAATGGGGAGCCATTTTTCCCCAGTTTTGGTTTTTAGAGGTTGATATCCCCAACTGGCTATGGTTGGCTGTCAGCCTTTAGCCTCAGCGCAGCCACACATGATTTCACATCCTCTGTACATTCTTGGGCGGGAACCTTCCCCTTTTTACTTCCAGTGGACACAGAACACTTCAGCCATGGGTATCCATAACTACTTCCTCCCAGATCTGAGGCTTTCTTGGCTCTGAAACCTTCCTGGGTTTTCTGACCTCACCCCTGTGAGGAGGAAGACTGGCCTGGCTGCTGAAAACATACATGTAATTGAAGGAATTCTATTAAGAAAAAGGAAAAGAGAAAAAAAAACACACACACACACAAACAACAAACTCAACCAGATACATCTTCCGTGGCCATTGTTCAATGCTGGGAATCTGTGGTTTGCTGCCATGGCAGGGAAGGAAGAGTGACTGTGAGAGGCATTTCCTCACTGAAGATTATAGAGTGGGTGAGGCTGGAAGTGGCTGAGCAGAAATGGAGAACAGTGTCTCCCTCCAAATAGGGTGATTCAGAGGGAGTTGATTTGAGGGAAATATATGATAATGGGAGCCCAACAACTAGAAATCTCAAAACAAATTGAAACGAAACACCATTATCAGCACCTAACCAGCCAGGAGCTTCCGTAGAATCCGAGGGTTCCTCCCCTTACTACGCATTAATTAGCTGGACCTATCCATCTTCCGCAGTGTTTCAGCATCCTCACTCAGTGATACATTCTAGTCAACCTTCCTCAGGCTGGAAGACTTTGCTCATGTCTCACTTGAATTTCACCTGCTGCAGCTGAAGTTCATTTGTCCTTGCTCTGTTCCGGTGGACATGGAAAAGAACCGGTCACTGTTTTCTCCTTAAGAATCCTGTGGACATGTGATGAGTTAAAAATACATTTTCCCCCCGCCCACCCCTACTTAGTTGTTCAGAACTCTCTGAATTGGTAAATTCTGGAGAAACTCTGTTAAATCTTTATGCTCAGGGGAACAAGATCTAGTTACCAAGCAAAATTAAAGTGCAGCAACAACACCCCTGTTCTGGTTTGTCAAGGAAAACCCTCCGCCTGGACTTTGAATTTCCAAACAGAATGCAGCACAGTTTAAAGAGTATTTTGTTTTCCTTTTCTGGAACCCATTGTGTGTCGCATCAGAGACAATGAGCTGCTCATACAGCTGCATTTGTCCAAGTATTAAACTTCCCATGCAGGTCCGTGTTAGCTTGGAAGACAGTAAAACCGCTGGGTGAAGTGTGTGTGTCCCCATGTGTGTGTCTGAGTGTGCGTAGACAGGGGTGCCCGGGGCGGAGGGCTGACTATGCCATTTTCTAGCTTGAAGCATCCACGGCCTCTTTCTTTCAGGCTCAGGAGGCTATCCCCACAGCAACACTCACACACTGGAACTGAATAATCGTTGGCAAGATCTAGGGGGCAGTAAGCCAGATTGGGCGGGGAGAGCATTCCATTATTATAACACAATGCCATAATAGGATACAAAATTCTTTTCATATTAATTCTTATACAACAGGAATCTTAAATCTCGACTTTTACAGTGAAAGGGGAGGTAAAATGCAACCAGCTCTTTGTTGTATTTTTGTAACTAAAGTAATCTTATTCACCTTGGGGGGCCGTGTGGGCCTTAGCTGCCTGCACTCTGCTCCCTCTGCATCTAGAGAGGCTTGCATTTCTCCCAAGGAGAAGCATGGAGCTCATTCACACCGCCAGGCTCAGCACCTTCTCTCAGAGTCCTTCCCTGCATGCGGGTGCTGCTCTTGGGAAACCGCCCCTCCCAGAAGGCTGTGCTCATTCTTCTTGCCCCATGACCAGAGTGCCTTTGGGTGTGGATTCAGAGTGTAACCAGGCCTCCTCCAAGGACTTGGGCTGGCAGTGCCTGCAAAGCTGATGGGGACCACATTGGTCTCTGAGTGACTTCAAGCCCCCACCCACCCGCCCCCGAGGTGATGGCGAGATGCTCACTGCTAGGGCTGTGGAGGGCAGGAAGCCCTCCTTCCTGGGCCACTCTTCCTGAGCCCGACGTGTACTTTGTCCATGTTGTTAACAGGCCAACTCACAGACCAGGCATGGACACTGGGACCCAAAAGCCTGAATGCTATTTCTAACTTGGCTGTGTCCCTGGGCTTTGGTTTCCTACCACAGAGCCTGGGTGGAGAAGTCGCTGGGCAGGGGCTCAGTTAGGCGGCCGACTTGGGGTGGATACCGGGAGACGTGGGGATTTCGCTTCATAAAAGTGTAGAAAATGAGTTTAGCAGTCTCTGTGACCTCGTCCATCTAACTCCAATCTCTGACTCTGGCCATGGTAGGGATTAAAACATATTCAAATAAACCCCTACAAACTCTGTAGCGTTTCAATATGGCTTTGATAGGAATTTAAACCCTTCTCCTGAATTCATTCTTGTACTTATTCTTGGAGCATACATTTATTTAGAATATTTAAAGAGAGCCCTTCCTAAAAATCTCCATAAACTTTAAGTGCAAATCAACAGCCTTCTCCAAGCCTCCAGCTCCCCATGAGATAAATTCCTTCTCAAGTACCCTACAAGTTAGGGGCTGCCCAGGCAATATTTCAAACCCGTTTAATAACACCTTGTGGGGAAATGATGACACATTTTCTTATTTTCCATTAGTTTTCTATTTGTTCTTTGAATGAAAGAGACTCCATATGTAAGTGTGATTATTATTCTCTGAATTTCCTCTATGCAAGTTGGGTACCAGAATCTCCTGGGTTGTTTGAACAGGATTCAGGCTTGAATTTCAAGGCCAATATCAACGAAGGAAAGCAATAAAATCCATGAAAAATTAACATTGCTAAAGAGTACCACAGGCCCCCCAGAGCTACAACTCTGAGGGTCACCAGTAAGTGACCATGATTTAATGAAGTGGTGCTCCCTCTGATTAGGAAGAAGTGGGCCTGGCATCTTCTACAGCATAAATACCGTGTTTCTGAGCATGCCAAGCCAATGCTTTCAGCGTCTGAATTTTCTCCCAGCCTGAGCGAGCTGGCAGTGGACAGCAGAGGACATTCCACTGAAATCGGGCCATCGGGAGCTGAAGACAAAGGCAGCTGATTCAAGTGCACCAAATTGGAGTTTCTCTAATCAAATATATTAAACCCACCATCATTCTTGATTGTTTTAATGGGAAGAAAGGGCAGCTGTGGCCTTCATTTTCTAAGCATTTTATTTAGTGCCGTGGGGGTTGGAGGAAGGGGAGGGGAGGGAAAAGTGGGTAGGAAGGGAAGAGAGGTAGAGATGGCTAAGAAAGCTACAGGAAGCTAATGTCTTTTGTCTTAAAAGTAAAATGATTTTGCATGCTGTTCAGATCCACACGGAGAGTTCCCAGAGCTGTTACTCACTACGAAAAACTTAAGCAGTTGATAAAGCACTTTTTCGTAGGAGTAGAAAAGCAGCCCCAGACAGACCAGGGCTTGGAATACTCGGGCAAAGAAACCCTGGTGACGAGCATTAAATGGATCTGCTTCACTGGTTACATGGGAGCCTGCTCAGTGGAGCATTCCCCCCACCTAGCCCCACATATATTTATGCTTTGTATAAAAGGATTTAATCTTCAAATTTCACTTGCAGGAACTCATCTCCACTCCTTTTATAATCTTCCAGGCTAAGAGCAGAATTCACAAAAAGCTTTTCTCACCATTTGAACAATAGGACTTGAAATTCTAGTTAAGAAACTGATGTCCCAATCTTTTCTTTTCTTTTCTTTTCTTTTTTTTAAATAGTTTAACAGATGGTCCAAGGGTGATATTTCCTGGCCAGAGTTCAGTACCACATACAGTGTCTTGGTATGCACCTCCAGCTTCAAAGCAGAGCTTGGGGGCGTGATGTCACTTCCTCCAGCTGCTGAGTTGATAACAGGATGAACCTGAACAAGATAGGAACCAGACACTCCACTGTGTAATTAATTATTTCACTCCACTGTAAGGCAGGAGACTTAGGTAGACACTGTTTTAGTACTTGGAGCTTGAATGCACTTTGCAAAGGAACAAAGGTCTGGGAGCTGTGGTGTGGGGCTCGCAGGCTCACAGGCTCACACAAGCTAACGTGAGTCATCTGGAGAAAGGGCTTTGGAAGCTGGTGCCTGTTACAGCCTGAAGCCAGCCTGTTTCTGAGCTGGAACGTGAAAGGCAGCTGGCTGTGTCAAAGGGGCAGAGAATAAAGCCTCAGTGTAAAATGAAGACACAATTCAGCAAAGAGAAGATGCTATTAAAATGGTTTCTGCTCCTCCAGCTTCTTTTGGAAGGCCCCCTTTTGGAAACAAATGATTCTGTTCTTTAAAAAAAGGAGGTGGAGGTTCCTTTCAGAAAAATGTTATTGGACTCTTTTTAAATGTCCCTATTTGAAGGGAATTAAAGGGAACGGCATAAGGCAGCGTCTATATACTCAGGGGCCATTGTAGCAAGTGACACAATGCCGGCTAAATGAAGCCCTCTATCCTTTGGAGGAAATCTAATAACTCAATCAATCAGCTCCAGTCTCCAGGCATCCACGGTGGGCCTCCAGCCCCTCCAGGGAGGGTCCTTCCTTTGCCATGAGACAGCTGGGCGAGGCAGGCTTTGGGAGAGGAAGAAATTGCCAGTGCATTCCTCCCCACACTCCCTCCCCACTCCCTCTCTCACACACAATGCCCTTTTGTCCCTATGACCCCCATCCCTTAGCATGGCTTGAGCTGGCCTGGAGGCGATTGCCAGGGAGCAGCTCAGCTCCCAGCATCTTCTTCTTGCAGCGGCTGTGTGGGACAGGCCTCCTCCACAGCCCTGGAGTTGTATCAGGAACTCTGGGGAGGTATCAACTGTTCTCAGCTTGCTCTGGTCTGGAGGGTGCTGAGGATGGCTGTCTCTTTTCATCTATGGATAGTACCTGGGGCACAGCTGGGGTAGGGGTGTGGGTGAGGGTGGAGAGGACACCAGGCAAGCGATTTAGAGACTGAGTGGCAGCCAAATTTGGTGATGAATTTAGCTCCATCACCAAATTTACTGAGTAAGCCTTAGGCAAGTAATCTAACCTCTGCTGTAGTGCATTCTTCTCTGCAAAATTAGAGGCTGGTGGAGTCAACATCCAAGGTCTGTTTCTGGTCCAGTGCTGTGAACCTCTAGTTGGTAACTGAGGAGATAGGATAGGAAACATCATGGGCTTCTGAGTCAGATGGGCCCTCAGTCTGTATTCTGCCTTCACCACCATGTGGTTTTGTGCAAGGTATAAAGCTTCTGTTTCTTTTTTGAAAAAATATTGGGTTAAGTCGTATCTACCACACAAAGATGCATAAGTTTTATGATCCGAATTAAAAGACAGAGTCTGGGATGATGCGCAACACATAATACATCCTTCTAAACATCAGCTTTCCTTGTAACCCATCTGACGTTGAATGTCAAACAACTACTTAATAAAAATCCACATTAGTTAAAGAGACTTGAAATTTGAAAACCAATTATATAGCACTTCCATGTCATAGGTTACATTTCAATATCAGAGACAAGTAAAGTTGGAAAACAAACAAACAAACAAACAAAAAATTAATCAGGATTGGTAGCAAGGTAGAACTACCAGCTTTTAAAATTTTGGCCAAGTAAGTTTGTTAAAGCAAAAGTCTCATCTGCCCTTTCAAAAACAAGGTCACAATGACTAATCAATCTTCACTAGGGATGGACACTTGTCCTAATTAAACAGACATATGTAGGTCACACATGTATTCTTCTTATACATCCAATGCATATGAACGTTGTCCTTCCATTCCCTTCTATTTGCAATTCACTGTGGGTGTGTGACAATTTGTCCCATTCTGCTACCAGGATGGGGCTGTTTGTGGGAAACCACGGTCTTCATAAGTAAATTTATTTATGGACTTTTTGGTGTCAACTAGTCTCTGCTACTTTCCTTCTTTTCTCTTTTTACTTTTCTCTCTAAGCCCCCTACCCCTGTGTACACCCCCGTGTGCGTTTACACACGTAACGCTTACACCCGCGTGTGCGTTTACAAACACATGTAACGCTTACACCCCCGTGTGCGTTTACAAACACACATAACGCTTACAGCCCCGTGTGCGTTTACAAACACACATAACGCTTACACCCCTGTGTGCATTTACACACGTAACGCTTACACCCCCGTGTGCGTTTACAAACACACGTAATGCTTACACCCCCGTGTGCGTTTACAAACACACCTAATGCTTACACCCCCGTGTGCGTTTACAAACACACGTAACGCTTACACCCCCATGTGCGTTTACACACGTAACGCTTACACCCCCGTGTGCGTTTACAAACACACGTAACGCTTACACCCCCGTGTGCGTTTACAAACACACGTAACGCTTACAGCCCCGTGTGCGTTTACAAACACACGTAACGCTTACAGCCCCGTGTGCGTTTACAAACACACGTAACGCTTACAGCCCCGTGTGCGTTTACAAACACACATAACGCTTGCACCCCCGTGTGCGTTTACAAACACACCTAATGCTTACACCCCCGTGTGCGTTTACAAACACACGTAACGCTTACACCCCCGTGTGCGTTTACAAACACACGTAACGCTTACACCCCCGTGTGCGTTTACAAACACACGTAACGCTTACAGCCCCGTGTGCGTTTACAAACACACATAACGCTTACACCCCCGGGTGCGTTTACACACGTAACGCTTACACCCCCGTGTGCGTTTACAAACACACCTAATGCTTACACCCCCGTGTGCGTTTACAAACACACGTAACGCTTACAGCCCCTTGTGCGTTTACAAACACACGTAACGCTTACACCCCCGTGTGCGTTTACAAACACACACAACGCTTATGGTGCACTGGGCGCCCAATCTACCCCGATTTTTTCAGAAATGAGCAAACGGAATAGCAAGTGCCATCCATTTTGATTCTGTGCCCTTTCTGCCTCCCACCTGAAGTGAAATGGAAAGGGTTGCTCCCTCCCTTTCCTCGGGAGCCTCCTGAGCCTTCTCTAGGAGAGAGGACCCTCCTTTCTGTAGCCTCCACTGCATTTCGGGGCTGCCTGGCTGTGCTGACCCTTCTGGACAGAGAACAAGGTACACAGAAAGCGACAGCAGCCTCCTCCCTTCCCCTCCTGTGGCCTCAGTGGGCTTGGGGCATCTGGAGGGCTTCCCACCCTCCCTTCTCGTCTCAGCCGCAACTTCTCCTCCTGTCGTGGCAGGAGTCCTAGGAAAGAAGGGCTTTTGAGTCCGTCGGTTTGTCTCCGTGCTCCTTTCCTTCTTGGCAGGAGAAGGCAGGAGACCCTGGGCTCTTTCAGGAGCTGGGAATCTGGATCGTCGCCCCCAGCTCGGAGTCGGGGCCGAGGGCTAAGCGTGCGGGAGTGGGATGGGAAACTGGACTGCTCTCCACCTCCTACTGATTTCAGTTCTCACACTGCGGCCTCATGTGTTGTGAATTATAGAAATGCCAGACACACCCACAATTAAATAAAAGCACCCAAAGGCTCTTGAACGCCAGTGTTAAGGGACTTTGAATGCTCCCTTGTTCGCGCCGCCTCCACACGGCTCACTTCCCTTACACCCAGTGGAGTGGAGCTTCTACCAGCTTGCACCCCACTGGGCTGGCCTGTTTCTGCTGCTTTCCTTTACCTTTCTGCCGCCAGGAACTACGGCGGTGCTGGGATCACATTTTCCTTGCAAGGGCAGTGACCCTTCTTGTAGACATATTTCGTCTCTATGGGAGGTCTCTCTATGGTCAGAAAGGAACACACAGAAAATTCATTAAGCCCAATATCCAATCTCTTTCTGGGGTAATAGATGTCAGCGCTGCTCGCTGAGATCTGAGTCAGAAATCTGCAGCCTCCTGGAGCTGAGTGCGGCTGAACTCAGTGATCCAGCTGGCGGGCCACACGGACATGCAGCGCGGTGCCACCTCTCTCCTCAAGGGGTCCCCTGCAATAGGCAGATGGCAGACACGCACAGAGGGTGGCCGGGGCCTTCCTCTCGTCTGTCTGTTCTCTCCCCCACCCCACGCTGTTTGGTGGAGCAGGTTCTGGCAATGCATGGGGGAAGGAGCCAGCGAGGAAGTGGGGTGGGGTGCACGTTTAAGCTGGGCTTTATCTTTTTTGGGCTTGTGAGTCTCTTTTGAAGTGATTTGGACCATAAAGAACAACGGTGCTTGTTTTTCATTTGGGAGGCTTCACAAGAAGCGTCTTAAGTGTTAAGAGACTCACTGAGGTTGGCGCGCTCTCTCTTCATGTGGTTCACAGTTCTCATGTTTTACTTATTTTTGATGTGGTAGCTGTAGCCAATGAAAGCTATTCCCCAACCCCCCTCCCCGGCCCCAGTTCAAAGTTATAAACTGAGAGTTTTGGGTTTCTGTCTTCAACGTTTCCTCTCTTTGAGGTCTCTGTAGGACTAAAAATGCCGGTTTTTCAGTCACTCCCAGAGCCTTCACAGGGGCCAGCGGATGGAAGGAACATGGGGGGACATTTGGCCTCCTGCCTTGGCAGGTATCCCTGAGTGCAGACCAGGTTCCAGGAACTATGCTAGGAGCTGAGGATGCTTTGGGCACTCCCAGCTTACCTGGGGACGGAGAGAGGACTCCACCATGGTCTCTTGAACGCCATCAACATCCTCTTAAATTGGCAAATCCAAAGATTCTTTTCAATTTTCATAATCCTTGACCTCCTTCCAGTTCTAGGTCCTGGTGACCCTCCCATGTTTATTGATTGTTTTATTCAGTATATACCTAATAAGTGGCTAGTTCATGTGCCATGGGGAGTGGCACAGCATCACGGTTAAAGGCAGGCTCTGGTGTCAGAGCGTCTGTCTGCACAGCCAGCCCTGACTTGCCTTAGATGTGTGACACAGGTAAGTTATGCAGGGGGCTCAGTTTCCTCACCTATTAAATGGAGTTAACAATATTACCTATCTCATAAGGTTTTGTGAAGATTAGATAATACAAGAGACATGTTTAGAACAGTGCCCTGGCACATCCTAGGTGCTCAATAAATAATGGCGACTGTTACTATGATTATTATTATCACTGTGTTAAGCACTAGGGATATAGCTAATAGTCACGGTCTCTTCTCTCCCAGAGCTTACAGGCCAGTGATGCAGGACAGTCATCCAACAGGTGAAAGTGAGTTGCTCCAGTGAAAACAGCTGGGACAGAGCTATGTTCTGATGAGCTGTGCTGCTCACTGTTCCGCATTCCCCGGTCTCTAACCCTTCTTTCTCTTTCTCCACCCCTGACTTGTCTTTCTCTTTTCTTCTACAATGTAACAACTCCACAGGATTCTGTTTTTATTTCTTCCTCATGCCCCCTATACCTACTTGCAGACTTTCCAATAGGGCTAGCAGAGAAGCCTCAGGATGCATCCAAATATTTCACAGCTGTCACCCAGGAGTCATCTGGGGCAGGGGTGGAGCAACTTACATGTGCAGGCTTCCTTGTGACAGGGAGGTGGCTACAGATGGCCTCCCTGCTCAGCAGTCAAGTCTCTTGCAAGTCACCTAAGCTCTCTATGATTCCGTTTACTCATCTCTAAAAAAGGAGAGAATCCCTTATGTGAGATTAGTTGAATACACACATACATACACACATACCCAATGTACATATATATACATATATACACATATATGTTCTCAATTAAATATACAGTGTATATGTACATATAAACCTATATACGTAAATATGTCTATGTGTATATATGCATATATTTATACATATATACAGATACATACACACATACATATAAATTTTAGTATACATACATGTGAAAAAAATCTCAGTTCCATGCCTGACCAAAAATAAGCACTCAGTCATTGGTAGCTGTAGCTGTTATTACGAGCTGGAGCTTTCGTGTGGATTGTGGTTATTAAAGCAGTTTCTGAAGTATGGAAAAGTAGCCCTGTACAGTGTAACTCAGCCTTGTGTAGTCACTAAGCAAGGAATATGGAGACAAAGTTGACCATGACAGGGTCATGTCCTTAATTGGATTCACAGGGCAGATTTGTGCACAGGTAACTATAACGCAAGCCAAACTCTAGAAGACAATCAAATTGAGGAAGTCCAGAGGGGAAACAATTCTTCTCAGGCTGTCAGAGAAGGTATCTTGAAGCTCAGGCATTTGAACTTACAGAATCAGAAAAATAATCATGGGTGGATAGGGTTGGAGGGAGGGCATTCTTAGTGGAAGGCAGAAGAAAGTGTTTGAGCCAAGGCACAGGTTCAGGCAATCTTGTGGCTGGTTTGGACTCTACCCATCTGCTTGGAGTGCAGCAGACATTGAGGGGCTATTTCTGGAAAGGCAGACTGGAGTCTGCGGTAGAGGGTTTGAAGGCTGTTAAAGAGTTTGCAGCCAACCACACTTTTGAGCTACAAATGCATTGTCCTAGAATAACTCAAAGGATCCATCAGGAAGATCCTAGCTTTCAAGGAGAAGACAGATTTAACAAAAGGAAGAGAATTTATAAAATAAGGAAATAAAACTGAGTTGAAGCAAGCCAGCAACAGCATCTTCTTTGTTTCTACTGGCAAAGGACTCTGACATTAATAGTCACAGTGCCATGGCTGCCATCAGATTAAAATTGTCAACAGACTTCTATGTGTAATAGAAACTTTAAACTTTTTTTTATTACTTAGAAGAAAAACATGGAGCCAAAGCCACAGACATTTTGGTGTTATTAAGCTTTGGTATTTGAGCCTGGTTATGTTGAGGTAATAATCTCAACACCAATCTTTCCCCATCTGATCCATCTTCTGTACACAACAGACCCTTCCAATAGCTCCTTACTGCTGAATAAATAATTTTCAAACTCCTAAGTTTGATTTACATCCGCTTTACTCCTTCAGCCACGTCTCCTTGTGTTCCCCCTACCCCTGAAGATTTGTATGTTGAAATCCTAATCCCCAGGATGGTATTGGGAGGTGGGCCTTTGGGAGGTGATTAGGTCCTAAGGGTGGAGCCCTCATGGATGAGATGACTGTCCTTATAAAAGAGGCCCCAGGAAACTCTCTCGTCCCTTCTGCCATGTGAGGACACAGGGAGAAGACAGCCATCTGTGAACCAGGAGGAAGAGGGCCCTCACCAGACACAGCATCGGCTGGTGCTTTTATGTTGGACTTTACAACCTTTAGAACTGTAAGACATACATTTCTGTTGCTTTTAAGCCACCTGGTCCATGGTAACTTGTTACAGCAGCCTGAACAGGCTAATACCTTGTTGTTCTTATGAGTCCTTACCCCGAATGTATTTAACTCCTCATAGTTGCTTGAGCACGCTCTGCTCCTGTCTGCTCCATGCTTTTGCAAATATGACTCCCTCTTTATCTTCTTGGCCTGGTTAATCTCTTCTCCTTACCCAAAGCCCTTTTCTGAGGCCACCTCCTCTGAGCAGCTTTCCTAAACTCCTGTCTCAGGTGATGCTCCTCTTTGGCTCTCACATAGCAACCTGTGCCTGTGCTTGCAATTGCAACTCTTCCACCTTATTGCAATTGCCAGTTTAACTTAACATCTTCCCCATGTGCTCGCGAGCTCCTGAGGGCAAGAGCTGCTTTTCTCACCCTTATATCCTCAGTGCCTGGCACACAATATGGATTAGAAAAAATTGTTACCTAATTGATGAAGAGCAATTTGATAAGCCCAAAACATATTGTTCATCTCAATAAGGCATTAAGATATTTTCAAGGCCTGGAGACAGCACCTAATCTTGAGAACTTAGTATGAAAGAAATAAAATAATCCATCCTTCAGGAAAAGGCAGGGCCCTCTTGAGGATTTAAAAAATGTTAACTTTGACTGAGGTCAGTGTATAAATGCGGTCTTAGACTTTCTTGCTTCAAAATCAACAAATCTGCAGCTAAAAATTCAGATTTCTGTGCCCCTACTTTACATCTCCTAAATCAAATCCCTGGAGGATGGAACCTGGAAATAGGCATTTTTAACATGTTCCCTTAGTGATTCTGATCTACTCTCAAGCCTTGGAACCCCTGATGCAGGCAAAGTCTCAAGTCAATGCAATTGTAATATCAGTTTGGGAGCTTGAGAAGGGACAATGCACATCGATACAGTTTTTGTGGTTCAAGAATTCTCAGTGACACTCAGACCACTGGAGTAAACTGTATCCCATGCAGGCCATAATAGGAGAGCAACTAGACTTCAGCCTGAAATCTCTCTTCTGCTTCCTTAGTTCTGTGAGTTTTGACACATTTAAAGAACAAGGAACGGGACCAAGATTTTCTGAATGTTACATTATCTGACTTGGATATTGGAACAAGGGCCATAGACATGAGCAGTCAGAACAACCTGACAGGCAAGTGAAGGTCATTAGAAATGGCCCCACCGTGGAGGGAGTGGGGAAGACCCGCATCCCTCGATTTGCAAACAGAAATAAATAGACCACTCTGTAGCGCCCCAAGTAAGAGTTTTCCGGTGTTTTGCCACTTTCTGGTTCCAAAGAGCAAACGATAAATCAACAGACAGGGGTTCTCAGCCTCCTAATCAGAGGGCCTCCATCAGGCTGTGGCCTTCCCTCAGGTTAGAGAAGACAGAGAAATTTGAGGTTGTTACTCTGGTGTTACTCAGGTGTAGTTTCCATTGAAAACAGGAGACAGAGGGGGCTAGGGACATCTGGCATTGAAAACAGGAGACAGAGGCTGGCTAGGGGCTACTGTTTCCTCCCTGAGATAAACTGGTTCAGTTAGTGTAGAGAGGAAAGGCTGTGAGCCACATAGTAACTGAGACGAAAGGGAGCTAAGCGATTGTGCCCCATCAGGGTGCTTTGCTAACAGGTGATTCTGGTAGCATGACATCACCATCTGGGGATAACACAGATGTGGAGGTAAAACTGTATTCAAGATAATGCTGTAACTGCAAGGAGACAAGAAACATCAACAAATAATAGAAGCAAGAGGTTGGAAATGTCCCTTATCTGTGAAACTAAACGCAGAAAGAAAAACTGAATATATGCTGCCAGATGGCTAAAGAGAAGATTAAGGGATGTGTCTCTGATGAATAAGGAGCTGTGATCTATTTCTTCATTTTATATATTTTTATTTTTTGAAATTGATAATGAGTTAGAAAAACCTTGGAAATTAAGTTGACCTAGAAGCAAAGGAGAACATTATTGTGTTTTTTTCTAGTCATTTCCCCCAATACTGAAGGTCAAAGAGACAAATTCTTTTTCTCTTCTTCTTTTCATTCATATACTTTCCCCTTTTGGCTTTAAATTTTGTCCTTGAAAATAAAATGGCTTTAGCTAATACAGGATTCTAATCACATTGTAAGACTATCATGATACAACTGTAACCTTTGACAATGCAAATCTGCAAGAAGTGGCAAGATGCAGTGATTAATATTTACTGTGCAGGTACTTTAAAACTCATTTGCCCTGAAATAACCAAGAGAAAGTTCTGTATGATAGAACTTTATCTAAACTCTCACTTACCTTGTAACATTTTTAAATTCTTGCTAGTACAATCTAGAATAAAGGAAGTAAAGTCTAGAATAAAAAAAGTCAAGTAAAGACTCTCATAAAAAATATAAATCCTGGCTTATGTAAACTCAATGTATCTATCCAATTATAATAACAACAGAAAAAAACCCAAAAGCTAAAATAAGGGGTGATTGTTTGTATTTCCATTGATTTTTTCAGATTTGCTGCAGGATTGTGTTAATCGAATATTCATCATGATTTACTTCTCCATTTTTTTTCTGCACACAAAGTTTAGGGATAGACTTAGCAAACAAAACAAGTATATATAATTACCCATTTGTTGAATCAGCATGTCTCTTATAATACTGTTCTTTGACTAGTTAGGTGTCACTTTTTCAGCTGTTGCTTTAAAAAACACTGATACCAGGCAGGTCTTCGTGACCCTACCAGATTGACAACCAAGGACTGTTGTGGTGTTTACATTTCTTGGGTAAGTACAGCTTATCTGCCTCACATGCTGTGGGTGTAAGATTCTGGAACATAATCTATTATATGACTCAGTATTGTTAAGCACTGAAGGACTTCATGTGTCCATAGCTAGTTAGATGCATGTTTGCCACACATGGCCTCGCCACATGTGGTAGCTTCCCACCTTGGCTAAACTCTCTCTCTTTTGCTTATCTCAGAAATGTGTTTCCAGACTTCTCAGTGAGAATGGCATTTGGGTACCTGTTATATTTCTAGTTGGCTATCCCTGAGTCACCAGGGTATGCCAAAGCATCACATGGCCTTTTATTGTGATGTTAGACTGAATGCGATAGATGTGATAGACTGAATCATATCCCCCAAAATTTGTATGTTGAAGTCTTAAGCCCCAATGTGACCATATCTGGAGATGGGGCCTTTAGGATATAATAAAGCTTAAATGAGGTCATAAGAATGGGCCTCTAATCCAATAAGTCTATGGTCTTACAGGAAGAGGCAGAGCTCTCTCTTTCTCTCTTTCTGCCATGTGAAGGCACAATGAGAAGGCATAGTCTTCAAGTCAGGAGAGAGTCCGCACCAGAATCCAACCATGCTGGCACCCTGATCTTGGACTGCCAGTCTCCAGACCTGTGAACCAGTGAATTTCTGTTGTTTAAGCCAGCCAGTCTATAGTATTTTGTTATAGAATCCTGAAAAGACTATTACACATATAAAACCTGGTAAAAAGAAACTGCTGAGAGGGAAATTTCTTCTAACTGAAAATACCTTGCCTCTTTCTATTCTATCTTGGAAATATTATTCCCTGTTTCTTCTACGGTGTTACGACTACTCGTGGAAACACTAACAATTCTTATACTAATATACAACATATACTAAGCTCTCACTATGGCCCAAGCACTGCTTGTGCCGTAAGTGATTACACAGTGTTTGGTATGTAAGCCAGACACTGGTCTAAATTATATTAAAATGTTAATTTTTATAACAACTCAGGTTGTTAATATTATCACCCCCACTTTACACGGGGGTAACTGATGTTTAAAAAAAGGTTGTTTTGCCAAGGTTATCAATAAGCAAGCTGCAGAGCTTAGATTCAAACCAGGAAAGTCTGGTTTCAGAGTCCATACTGTTAACCCTTCTGTTATCTTGCCTATGAAAAGTTTGTTATAGCTCTTAAACCACACCACAGTCCTACAAAGCAGCTGTTATTAGTTTCCTTATTTTGCTGATGGAGAAACTGAGGCACAGAATGGTCATGTAATTTTCCCAGTATCAGACAGTCCAACCTGAGCCAGATAATTCTAGAAGCATCCAGCCTTTTCTCCTCTGTGGGTCACCTCAAGATGACAAGGCTGGAGGCTGACTGTCTTCTGCAGGTGGTATTTAAGAAGAACTTCCATGCAAACGGTCGAGGTGGTTAACAGCTACTGAAGAAGAGGGTGTGTGTTTCAGAGAAGCAGACAGAGGTTTGTAATATTTTCCAGGCTGTGGGTGCCAGATCTATGCCTTACTGAGTTCCATATGCTTTACCCAGGGACTACTGTCTCAGAGGCAGTGAGAGAATTCAAATCTCTGGGCTCTGACTGTCAGATTCCATGTGTTCAGGAGTCAAAGCTTCATCTGGAGCTGGAACAACTTCTCTGGTTCAAAGTCTGCAGTGCACCTGCAGATTTCCCATTAAACTGCCTGCTGAATCAGGAATAATGATTCTCAGGGGGAAGAGATATTATTTGCATTTGAATTAATGTTGAGTTCGGAGTCACAGATTCCTCATCAAGAAGGATTTAGAGCAATTGCTGATATCCTGGGGATCTGTGACCAGCTCATTATTTTCATCTCACAGGGTAGTACTAGCATTTTTAATTTTTTTCAAGTCTTCTTTCGAAAGTTTGGCTCTCTTTATCCCCATGATCATAATTATAATAATTTTGAAACATCAGTCTGCTCAGATATCAAGGTGTTGAACGGATAATTTCACTTTAATGAATTTGTCTCATATGGGCTTATTTTCCACATCTGTCCTAAGCTGAATAGCTAACTGGTTAATATGAGAACTGTTCCGTTTCATTAGCTTCTCCCTGTTGATTTCCTTGAGGTGGAACTGATGCATTGCCAGTTGCAAGCTCTGTCAGCTCTTTCCTTTTAGGCAAAGCACACATCCAAATTCTATTCTAAGGCACTGATGCCAACTAAGAAGAATAAAAAATGAAATAGTTTGATCATCCAGATAAACTGCAGGATTCCATATACCCAGTGGCTTCTGAGAGATTAGCAAGTACTTGTTACAAACGTCATAAACCCTTGTACCTGAGGTTGTGGTGGGTAAATCGTACAAGTAAGGCCACAGAGCCCTGGCAGGGATGGGTGTGGGCTGAGGAGTAGAGAGTGAGAAAGAGGTTTGGCTGGTGAACTCGGGAAGGGAGAGGACAGGGAAAAAGAAGGAAATGGAGTGGCAGTGGACCCAGGAGGCCTTGGTGAAGGTCTTGAGTTGGAGTATAACATTTCCAACCTTTCAGCATTTTGGGAGGCCAAGGCAGGTGGATCACCTGAGGTCAGGAGTTCAAGACCAGCCTGGCCAACATGGTGAAACCCCATCTCTACTAAAAATACAAAAAATTAGCCAGGCGTGGTGGCGGGCACCTGTAATCCCAGCTATTCAGGAGGCTGAGGCAGGAGAATCACTTGAATGTGGGAGGTGGAGGTTTAGGTGAGCCGAGATTGTGCCATTGCACTCCAGCCTGGGCAACAAGAGCAAAACTCCATCTCGGGAAAACAAAAACAAAAACAAAAACAAAAACAAAAAAAATTCTAACCTTTTAGGAAGGATTGTGGCAGTGGCTAGGAGGGTATTTTGGGAAGGAGTTTAAGGTGAATGAAACTGTTAGTGGATTACTTAACCTCCTGGAGAGAGAAGGGTGGTGCCTCCTTCATGGGGCACTAAGTTCAGCTAAGATGGATAAATGATCAGTTAGGATGCTCTGTCTCTAAATGAGAAGATGACAAACAAGAAACAGGCAGATCACCTCTCACAGCAAGAACCAGAGTGCACTTAAGGCCTAGATGATTCCAGACTCTGTTCACAAGGACCCAGGTTCTTTCTGTCGTTCTGCTCTGATGTCCTTGGCAGTGGTTTCATTCTCAAGCTTGTTCTCCTCTAGGCCATATGATGACTCCCAGAAAAGATCGGGGCTGCATGCTTCCTTGCTCACTTTCCTAGGGCAGGAGAAGGGGAGACTCTATCTTCATTCATGGGAGAAAAATTCTTCATTTAGAGTCTGATTGGGCCAATTTGGCCAAGAGACAGAGAAAGAATCAAGCACATATGAGGCCTTGTGCCAGAATCCTTGTGCATCTTCCTTCCTGTCAAGTGGCAGCATGGATGACAAGCTGTAGGATGTGCCTGTGTGGCTCTCCCTGCACCCACCAAGTTGTTCCAGCTATGAAGTAAATAAAGGTGACACCACGGCCAGCAGGAAACGAGCTGCCAGGCCATTCCAGAGAGACTTGAAACTCCTGATGGGGCATAAAGGGTTAAGCAAGTTTGACAGCCTCCTTGTCAGGGGAAATGGAAGACAGTGAAAAGGATGGAAGATACTAGTTTAGTGGTAAGGAGGCCACTTAATGAGTTTAATGCCAGTCCAACTTTAAACTAGAGCAGCTTCTCAACCTCAGTACTGTGCTACTCACAGCTCGGAGTCGGACATTTCTCCATCGTGGAGGGCTGTCCATGATGGAGAAACACATAAAGGATGTGTAGCAGCATCCTTGGTCTCTACCCACTAGGTGCCAGTAGCATCCCTCCTCCCCCAGTGTACAACCAAAAACATCTCCAGAACATTGCCAATGTGCCCCGTTGAGATTTTTGTGCCCTCATTGAGAACCACTGCTTTAGAGTGAGGCAGGAACTCAAGTGGCCAGGAATTATGGGGTTGGTTAGATGCTTCTCTCTAAAATGTTGAGGGACTGACAAAGATGGCCAACAACGTACAGATTGCCTTATAGCTGCAGAACTAACTTTGTGCCCATGTGTGAGGAAACTTCCAAAGGAGGTTTTAGGATCAAGAAGCCATCTGATTAAAGCACTGACCAGGGCCAGGTTATGCAAAAAGGAGTATAGGGATTGATTGAGAACTGCATGGAATATAACTAAATATCTAAGCATGAACAGAAACCTGTATTGCATGTGTATAAAGATAATAACGCTGATGACAGGACTACAAGTTGCTATGTACCTGGTAAGTGACAGGAACTGTGGCAAACACAGATTATACCCAATTTAGAATCCCACAACTACCCTGCAAGGTGACAGTTGCCCTCATTTTATAGATGAGGAATCTGAGGGTTAGACAGGCCCTGTGACCTACTCAAGCTTCCGCCACCAGTTGTGGTGGAGACAGGCTAAACCCCAGTTCTGTCTAATTCCAAAGGCTGTGCTGTTTTCTCTACAACATATTATATATGATCAGAATGTGGAGTGTGCGTTCCACATAAACCACTGTGAGAACTCAATTACCATGTATGACACAGTGTGTATTATATACACACATATCAAATATGTATATAGGTAGAGATGCTCCTAATGTATAAGATCACGTGGTAGCTCACAAAACTTTATTAAATTCATAAAGCAGCTGATATTTACTATTAGAACCCCAAAACCCTCATTTGCTGGGAGTTCAGAGTCCTGAGACCCCTTGAGCTCTTTTGAATCTAAGATAGGAGGAGACTGGGTCATAGCAGCCGGCCAGCAGCTGTGTGTGGAAAGGGTTTGCTGCAGGGGCCGGGACTGGGAAGGAGCCCCCGAGGCAAAGTCTCCTTCTCCTTCTTCTCCTTCTCCTTCTCCTTCTCCTCCTCCTTTTTTTTTTTTTTTTTATCATGGAGTCTTGCTCTGTCACCCAGGCTGGAGTGCCATGGCATGATCTTGGCTCACTGCAACCTCTGCCTCCTGGGTTCAAGTGATTCTCCTGCCTCAGCCTCCTGAGTAGCTGGGATTATAGACATGTACCACCACACCTAGCTAATTTTTGTATTTTTAGTAGAGACAGGGTTTCACCATGCTGGTCAGATTGGTCTCCAGTTCCTGACCTCGTGACCCACCTGCCTCAGCCTCCCAAAGTGCTGGGATTACAGATGTGAGCCACCACACCCGACCTGGCAAAGACTCTTGAGAACCGAGACGAAGATTCTCTAGAGCAGCTCCTTAAACTTTCATGGGCAAAGAAGTCATCTACTATTTAGTTAAGCAGATTCTTATTCAGAACCTAGAGTGGGGACTGGAATTTCTGCATTCCTAATGAGCCCAGAGTGCTGCTGCTGGTGCGGGTCACCCTTTGAGCAGCAGCAGCAGCAGAGAAGGAAACCTTACTCTTCTGAATGGTTCTCTATAAAGCAAGTCCATTGAGAAAGGAACTGGCCATAAAGAAGCTACCAGACACAAGTGGGCCAAAGTACTAAGATGACCAGGCAGGGAGCAAGGACAAATAGGACCTTTCCCATCTGATAAACTATCAGATGGAGGGAGGGAGAGAGAGAGAGAGAGAGAGAGAGAGAGAGAGAGAGATTCAAGGGGCACAGTGTGACTTGAAACATTAGAGAACAAGGGTTTTGGAGGAGTTTGTAAAATTACAACTTCATACAGCAGGTAGTAACTTATGAAACTCTTCATCTCTAAGTAGAGATTAAAAATATAGTTACAAAAATGCTATAAATAAAATAGAAAATGACATCCTTGCAGTAGGTTACTGAGGGAAGGGAGGCTATGTTGGAACGTCTCCCTAAATTTTGAGGTTGACACACATGTAAGCTCTGTGCTCATAGATTCTAAACCAAAAATGGGGATTTATGATTCAGCAAAGGATTCTGTTTTTTTTGTTTTTGTTTTTGTTTTTTTTTCTCCCTGTCTGACTCTGGGTGTGAGAGATACTGGAGAATGCGGTATGGATGCTAGGATATTAGCATTTCTAAGAACTTTGGATGGTTTCTGAGAACAAAATGTTAAACATTTGCAGCCAGTGTTGTACTGGGAGTATTGTACTGTTTGTGGACAGTTCTTCAGATGTTACCTTGGGCCAAATTCCCAGGTTATTCTAGTAGTATGGGGTGTGTGGAATGAAGACTGGACATGTTGTTCTGTGCTTTGGAACTAGGTGGTCTGGACCTCAATCCCTCTATGCCAACTTTCTATTCCACTACATCAGTTCCTCTTCCCTTACTTCCTAAGGTGGCTTTAGGATGTGTCTTTAAATATTCCTTTCATTGCATTTCCTAAACTCACTTGTTTATTTCACAAATATTTGTAAATTACTATGTACCCAACGCTGGGCAAATAAAAGTGAACAAAGCACTTTCTCTCCTCTCATGAAGCTTACAATTGAGTGGAAAAAAGATGGGCAGCAAAGTTTGTACTTACTTCTCTTACTGATAACTTATGTAAAAAGTGCTAGGAAGCAGGTACACAATTACACACACCTGGGGACAGCCTCAGTTTGACGGGTCCCAGCAGGCCTCTAAGGAAATGCCTTTCCAGTTGGAACCTTGAGGATGAGTGGGAGCTAGCTTGACCAAGAGTAAGGAGACAAGAACGCTCTAGGGGTATGGCAAGATGCAAGAGCAGAGAAGAGCTTGGAAGCTGGTGTTGGTGGATATCATGATTGGAGCTAGGATTGCTCTATTTGCTGAAACTGGAGAGACTGTTCTTAGGGGGCCTTCTACACTGAGGTCCGTTCTGGTTCCCTCCTGCATGGACTGGAAATCCATCAAAAGCTTTTGAGCAGGAGTCTGCCTTCATTTGCTGTGGGGCTTGGAATATTCTAATACAAAACCCAAAACGGAGACTTGCTACTGAGGCTTGGGTTTGGACCCGGCAAGCTCAGCTGCCCAGTGGGCACCCAGATGGGCAGAAAGAGCTTCCTCAGTCACCCACTGGGATAAACCGAATGGGTTCTGTGTCATGTCCAACCTGTCAGGCACAGGCTGACTTTGTGACAGAGAAGAGGGGTGGCACGAACACGGAACACAAGAAAGGAAAGAGCTATGCATCTCCATCATTTATCCTTTGGCATAAAGTAGGCGTAGTGAGTCCCACACAGAACCCCCAGGCAATTGCCATTAATTATGTTTTGTACTAACAGAGTCTTCTTCCAGGAATAACTAACAGGGTGCTGTGAAGACCTCAAAAACTATTTTATATTCTGCATTCTCTCACCTGCATACAGTATTCCCTCAGGTTTGGGGGATAATTTATATTATTATCTAAAATGATTAACCACTTAATGGTAGCTGGTAGATTAAGCTGGAAAAACATTTGTTTTTACTGTCTTACCATGATGAATTAGGAAAATAATTTGCTTTCTCTGTCTCCTTTTTAAAAAATCATCTTATGATGAATGTAATTGTTTAATCTGAAGGAAGTACATTCATATTATTCTCATATACCTTTGTCCTCAAGCTAGAAATCTCTTAACCCATAAACAGGGAGCTGATTTTTAGCCATACTACTGCTTATGAATCAGATATTCCTTAGGAATAAAAGGGTATGAGTTTTAAACTAGAAAAGGCAAATCTTTCCTTAGCTTATAGACCCATAGTTAAATTTTTCTGGAGATCCACTTGCAGTCTGGGAAAAAGGGGGAAGATGGAGCTTGGAATTCTGTATAGTTTTTAACCAAAGAATTCACTTTTCTTATATCTGTTTACCATAAAAAGTTTTCAGAAAGAAATTCTTATACTGTTGTACTTCCCTCTTCACCTATATGCCCCCCAAAAATATATCTCAAAGATGGGATCCTGAAAAAAAAAAAAAAAAAGATGAAATTCAGTGTTTGCCTCCATGGGAGGGCGAGTATTGAATTAGAAACCCAACTGTTAAAGACTCTAAAGTCAGTATAACTGAGAACTTTGGTTAATTCTACCCAAGAGTTATCGCCATTTGTTTGTTTTCTGAGTGTCTTAAAGCAGTTTGGGAAGAAGTTGGAGCCATCATTTCATTCTAGCTATTTTGAGGTGAGATTTTCCCCATCAATCGCCACAGAGGAAGAGCTTCTCCAGATATCGTGTGGACTTGGAGATGAGGGAGAAAGTAAATCCTTAGATTTGCATGTCACATGCTTAAGGCACTGGGAAATGGCCTAAGTTTAAGGTTTCTGTCTCCCTGTGAGACCAGCTCAAGAGTGAAAACATAAATAGCAGCTCTAGAAGTTCCAAAGAGAAGTGCCTGTGATACACAGAAACAATGTTAGAGAATGATCCTCTGCTTCATGATCAGCGATAACAATAATTAAAGGGTTTTGGGACCTTGGTGGTCACCACTGCACTGTTTAATAGTAATTATTGGGTAATTACATATTATTATAGCAGAGATATATAATCATATAATTGTTATTATTAAGCGTGATGTTGACCATTGCGGTTCCAAACCCATCTTCATTTGCGGGGCCTCTTTTGGGATGGTAATTGAGATAATAAGGGATAAGGTAGAGAAGAGGGAAAGTGACTGGGTGGGGGCGTGTTTGCTTGGCTCAGCTAGAACAAAGGGCTGGGAGACAGATCCTGAGGAATCAGTGACATCTGTGCTGGAGCGGCTGGCTGGCTGGCATCTCTGACTGACCCGTGTGATAATTATGCTCAAAGAATTCCTGGCACAGAGTTTTCTGGCTTCATTTCCCTTCACTGACTTTGCAGAGTGTCTGACGGTGGCATTGCACGAGGGCACAGAACAAGTGTCCCCGCCTTGGTCTCTACTTTGTGAGGTGCCTGCGAACCCAGGGGATGTGGGGGACAGAGAGATGGGTTACCAAAGACAGCTCAGACCAGGAGGACAATTTCCGAAGCCTGTCACCCTGTCTTATTTTATTGTTCCTCCGGCAGCCCTCAGAGGGGAGGCAATGCGTTCTAACTTACAGAGCCCGAGAGACTTAGAGTCCATCCCAAGTGCCAGCTCTCCCCGTGCTGTGTGGCCTTGGGCGTGGGTTGACTTAATGTCACCTGGTGTGTTAAGTGGGGAGAATAATGTCCTCTGTGCGAGGTGGCCGCAGGGATGGAGGCCAGGTGTGCACAGCACCTGCAGTGGCCTGGGCTGGGATGAGTGTGAGTGACAACTGTGGGCAAAGGTGATCCTGGACTGTCTCTGCCGTTTCCTCAGGAGAGAACCGAGCCCCAGGGAGAATGGGAAGTTAGCTCTGGGTCGCCAGGGTTTCCAAGTGGCAGCCCTGAGATCAAACTCCTGCTCTTGTCATCGGGGGCTGGGCTCCTTACACGGACGGACTATGACCTCCCTCCATCCAGGCTGCCCCCGTGGCAGTGGCCCTCGGGCGGCTCTGAGGTGCAGGGTTGAGCTTTCGGGGGCATCCTCCGTTTTTTGGAGTAGAGGGCACGCCAAGGCTTGTTTGCCTCTATCTTGAGTGTCGCCCTACAGAGAGGAGTTGCTAAGCAGTGAGGGAGCCTCCCCAGGAAGAGCCGCGGAGGCAAAGGAGGTATAGCGCGGGTGTGGCCGAGCCCCTCACCCTGTGCAGCTCCCCCTCTGGAGGGATGACCAAGTTACAGGAGTCTTCAAAATGGAGGTGACAGTGGGAGCTAAACGGTGAGAACGCATCTCACAAAGAAGTGAGTAACACACACTGGGGCCTACTAGGGGGTGGAGGGTGGGAGGAGGGACAGGATCAGGAAAAATAACTATCGGGTGCTGGGGTTAGTACCCTGCGCTTAGTACCCCAGTGATGAACTAGTCTGTACAACAAACCCCTGTGACATGAGCTTGCCTGTATAACAAACCTGCACACATACCCTGGACCCAAAATAAAAGTTAAAACCACCACCACAACAAAACAAAATGGAGATAATGCCCCAAATCATTCCATAAATAAATCCATCACTTACTCACAAGCACATTTTCAAATGCTCAATAGGAAAATGGCCCTCAAATACACACATTTAGAGTAAGAGACACCATTGGGAGCAGAAGAGGATTCGCCTCTGTGGTTTCTTCCAAGAACATTCCTCCTGGAGAGAAAACCAGTTAAAATTAGATGGAGGAATGCAGGAGAAAACAACAACAACAACAACAACAAAAAAGGATAAGCCAGCCCATGAAATTAAGTCTTTAAAACTAAGCGTTGAGTTTCTCTGGTTCCTTCCATCCTGAGAACTCACATTATTTATATCTTCCTTTAATAGGAAAGAAAAGTAAAAGGTATAGCTAGTCTCTCAGTGTGGGCAAAGTCACATCTTAAAATAAGGATCTTACGACTTTCATTTACTCAAACTAGTGCTTCTACCTCTAGACTCTATGATTAACAAGAGTTTTTTTCTTTTTTTGTCTAATATGTATATGAATTTTTCAGTCTCCTCAGAATCAGAACATCAATTTCTGATTTTCTTATTTTACTGTAAGAGAATATAAGGTTGGTGTGAACAGGAGGTAAATTTAGCACTGAAATGAATAACTGGCCTGGGATCTGAGAAGTTGAAGGGTAGAGTGGTCATTTTGGGTAGATCAGTGCAGCCAGAAGTGATGCGTGCTGGGTATTTTTAAGTAGTACTTGAAATTTGGAACCCTGGGCAAGTCTGGTTGCTGTGGCAGTATTGAGTCAGCCACAGTGAGTCAAGAGAAAGTCACCCTTGGTGCTACCACCATTGCCAGCAAGAGGTTCTTCTTTCTCAGGTGAGTTTCACTTGATTTGTCACTGGCTATAATTCATGGGAGAGCCAGAGGAGGAGGCTCATTTCGTTGGCTGACTGGTGTTTCAGTGACCGTGTTGGAGATGTGGCCATAACAAACTTGGACCAAGAGTTTTAAGACTAGGTTCTGATTTTGACCTATGGTTAGGGAGACAATATACTTTATCTTTTAAAGGCACTCTTGAGAGTCAAAGGAAGCCCTTTAGTAGTTATTATAGAAGAACCTATGGAAACAGGGATTGCTAAGGGCAAAGTGATGCATACAGTTAACCCCACATTGGTCTTGGGTGAGTCACTTAACCTCTTTGACTCAGTTTCATTAATTTTGAAAAAAAAAAATTCTGTCCTGTCTATCTCAAAGGCTTTGTGGCTCAAATGAAATAAATGTAGATGTTTTGAAAACACCTTCAACTTTACACATTTACAGGTAATTTCCAGATGTCCAGAACGGAACTTGGTGGCTTAGCACTCCTTTACAGTGCTGAACCTGCTGATAAGCTCTAAGAGTTCCCATTTTTGATGACAGAGAAACTGCTTCATTGTCATTTTCATAATCTTTGTACCCCTGTGGAGCCAATATCATTAGTGGATTTATCTTTTCGTGTAAGGAAGAGGTGGAACGTTCACCACCCAGTGGTGGAGGTTATACAATATCCTCATTTTCCTCTCCTGGTCAGAGAATGAGGAAGAGAAGTTTTCTTACTAGTGTTTTGAGACTCCTAATCATGGTCACAAGAATTAGCATCAGAAAGCCAAGGAATGGCATCAAGTTTGAGGTTTTTGTGTGGTTTTTAAAACGTTTACAGAATGACTGGCTATCCAAGCTCATCTGTCTCTGCTTATAACTATTTTGGTGGTCTCTAAGTGGCAATAATCAAAATATCACTGGTTTTGTGCCATATAATTTCTTCATAACACAAAGTCTAAATATATTCCTCTTGGCTTCCTTGGAAGACTGTTGCTGCAAGTGTGGGCTATGGTGATCTCCCCCACATAGTATTGGGGGGCCCTCTTGGAGTATCCATGGCCCCCCAGAGCCTAATTCACTGCTGCAAATGCTGACTTCGACTCAGAGATAGAAGCTGAAGATTTAAGGTCAAACAACAAAAAATATTAGGAAACTTGTTATAATTACATGGTGGGAGCATAGTATGCTGGGAGCCAAATGTTGATTAATGTTAATTTTAGGGCAAACAGAGGGAGAGAAAGACAGGAAAAGCAAGTGGACTCCAAAGCTAAAAATATTCTTGAGTTGAGACTCAGCATCGATGGGTGTACAATCTAATAATTACTCCTGAATGGTGATTACCTGTTCTTACACAATTAACCTTGAGGCTCATCTGGACTGCTGGATCTTCTTTCCTGGAACGTCCCAGTCACTGTGATTCACAGACCACTGAACTAAATCCAGAAATGCCTGCACACTTGGTGACTCCACACTGTCCATTCAGAACAAGTATCTTCTCTTTCTGGAATATAGGAGAGATATTGTTCACTAGAGACTAAACCTGTTGGGAGGGTAATAAAGGCAGCAAAGTTGCAGATACTTGCCTTGATGAAGGCGATGTGATTTAGAAAGGAGACACAGAGGAACTTACAGCTTCACTTAATTAAGGTCACTTGAAGAGACTTCCCATTCTAGAGTCCCCTCTGTTTCACTTGGGAAAGCCTGGACAAGAAAATGTAAATCAGCCCTTCGGCATTCTGGAATTGATTAGTACAAGTTGTATCCAAAATAAAGAGAAAGTGAGAGACCCAGGGAGGCAAAAGAAAGATCTTTAAGTCTGTGAATGTGAAAGGAAATGTAATACTTTAAACCAGAACTGGGTTGAAATGAAATGGAAGTGAAGGGTGGGGAGGGCGAGAGCATATTGTGCTCTTTTCTCTTTTAGAGACCTTCCGAGACTTGGCAGGACTACAGTCAATCATAGCTAATTGATTTAATTCCTTTTCTAGAGCAGATATTGTCGGTTGCTTAGCAGTGGCTATCCTCCCTTTCATCCTTGGAACAGAACCCCGGCTTTGCTTGGAGAATCCACCCTCCTCCACACTGCTGTGCGGCTGGTCATTCCATGTCTTTTCCAGGCACTGGTTTAGGCAAGGGCCTGTGGTGCGGTTCTGCCCAGTGACATGTGAAGGAATGATTGCTGGATCACAGGGGCACCTGGGAAACCATTTTGCTTATGAGAAGAGATTGCCAGGAGGAAGAGGGAGCCAGCTTCTGCCTCTTCTCCTGGATGTAAGTGTTTGTATGTGGGGCTAGAGGCCACTATCTTGCTTCCATGAAATGAGCTAGCTTCAATACAAGCCAAACTGTTGAGTGGAGGGGCAGAGCTGAAAGACAGGACCTTTGCTCACCTAGGAGATCTAGAAGCCCATGGATTAACTAACTTTGGAGCTGTCCTGCCTTGGAACTTCTGACTAGATGGACTAGATGAATAAGTCCTTTGTTGCTTGTAGCAGTTGAGTCAGGGTTCTGTTACTATTGGCTGAAAACATCCTAACTGATATAGTACATTCGTAGGCAAGTTATATCAATTTCTTTGTCTATATGAGGAGCCTCACATTCTTAGGAGGGAGTTTTCTGGACCCTCCAGTGGACAATGCACAAGGTTAGTAATAACAACGATAATAATGAGGTTGGGCATGGTGGTTCATGCCTGCAATCCCAGCACTTTGGGAAGCTGAGGTGGGAGGATTGCGTAATGGCAGGAGTTCAAGCTTAACAGTGAGCGACGATCTTGCCAATGCACTCCAGCCTGGATGACAGAGCAAGACCCCATCTCTAAATTAAAAAAAAAAAAAAAAAAAAAAAAAAAAAAACGATGACAATAATTTGCACTTATTTAGGTTACATACTTTCTGAAATACTTTTACATTGATCCTTCATAACAGCTCTGGGAGTCAGGCAAGAGGAATATTATTAGTCTTATTTTCAAGATCAGAAAACTAACACAAAGTGGCAAAATGAGTTATCTGACATGTCTAACGACACGTTGATGGCAGAGCTAGGGTAAAACCTAAGTCTTGGAAAGAGAAATGCTTTGACAGTGAAAAAAAAGTAAATGTAGGAAAAGATTTAAAAGCATGGACTTTGGAGGCTGCCAGAACTGGGTTTAAACTCCTACCCTACCTCTTGTTAACAGTGGGGTCTTAAGACAAGTTACTTAAGTCTCTCGGAACTTCCTCACCTGCAAAACAATAATAATAAAACCCATATCGCCAAGACATTTTAAGAAATATAAGAAAAAAAATGTACTGCAAGTACTGAATTCAGTGCTTGGCATATAACAGACATCCCTCTCCTGAGTACTACTCACCTCTTATGAAAGAAATTGTGATGACCCTGTCCTTGAAGCTTTTAAAAGATGAAATGGGCAACCATGAGTCCCAACCAAGGCATATAACTAGTTAGAACTAATTATTTCTAGAAATCCTTCAAAATGCATGAGAAGAAAAAATAAAACAGAGGATTAACACTGAAAGTATTTCTGGCCAGTTGATGAAAGCGAGTGATAGAAAACAGGATGCTGCATAATGGAGACAGGGCTGGGTAATTTATGTGGGAATGAAAATAAGGCCATAAAAACAGGCCAGGAAGGAGCTGGTGATGTACAAGTATGGAAGAAAAGGAGCTTGGGGTCGTAGTGGTACGCAAGCTAAACGTAAGTCGGTTGTATTTTGCTCTTATTAAGAAAAAGGCTGTTGTGGCTTTGGAACTCATGAACACACACCCAACATGCGGGAACACAAACTTATCCTCCCACCCTGTCCAGCATCTGTCAGGCCTCTCTTAGAGCTCTACGTTCTCTGTGGCCCAGGCTCTTAAGTGAGATGAAGTGATCAAGAAGGGGTTTGAAAAAAATCCAGGGAAGGCAAATGGAAATAATTAAAGGGCTATAAAGCAGGACAGAAGAAACTGCAACGATTTCTCTTGTGGAAATAAGGGCAGGCAGGGAACCCACTAATTTCCACGCATGAAGGGGTGCAGAGGTCAAGAATGGCCTTCCACTCTTCTGTAGCCTCCGCACCTGAAATTTTTTTGAGTGCTGACTTGATGCTCAAAGGAATGCTCACTGGAACATTAGGATTTCAGATTTTCAGGTTTGGGATGCTCAGTCTGTGGTGCCTGTTAGTACTTACACAGTGCTTAGGACATAGGAATACGTCCATTAATATTAGCTATGATTATTGAGTAGGTAGAGAGTACCAACTTACTCATTTCAGGAGATGCTTTTCAAATCCCTTAGTCTTGGACTCCCAGCTCTAGTGGTGGTGTTAGCTCACTGTACTGCCCCACACAAACTTTCCTTCCACGTTAACTTCTACTTCTTCCCAACTACAGCCCACCTGAAGGGGGAGAAGGGGTAGTTGCCGTGGTCATGTGGCCTCAACTCTGCCCTGTTCACAAGGTGGAAGATGTATACTTCCTGGTCCTGAGTTGGGCTGCTCATCTTCTGTGTCTCCTCCCCTTACTTTCTTTGAGGAATTTCAGCTAAGAGACACAAGAGACCAGGACTCAGCTGGTGGTGGTGTTGAAAGTTGGGAGGTCGTATAGATGTGGTGGTGGAGACCTCCTTGTTAGGACTGGCCACGTAGACCAAGCTGGTCTCCAGATTGGAGACAGTGAAACAGAGAGGAGTGTTCCCTGCCTGGCAAGCTCCCCATTCTCCTGAGGCCTGGATATACTTCTTCCAAATTCTCTATGAGAAACCCCTTTGTGATTTGAGCCGCTCTGAGCTGCTTAGTTCCTTGAAACCAAGTGACCCCTATCCTGAATACTGGCCCATGATCTCCTCTGTCAAGCCTGAGAAGCCACTCAGTAAATGTCGACGGTGATGACAAGAAGGAAGGGAGGGGGACAAGATGAAAAATCTGTTTTAGAGTCTACGTGCTTCTTAGATACTGCTGTGTTCTTCTGAAGCCATCTAAGAGGGTGAGGGGTTTTTGTTTGTTTTGTTCTGTTTTCATCACTGCCCTGCCCTAGCTGTGGGTCAAGACAAGATGCACACTTGGCGAGTTCCTCGTTTTCTTGCATAACAGGAGAACTTCAGCTCCAGCTCCTACTAACTTCTCTCAGTCTACCCCTTACTCCTTTGTCCTTTTCTTTTTTCTTTAATGTCTTTGACCCATACCCTTGGCGAGCTAGCATCCATCATTCAGCTGAACCCTGGGTCCATCAGGCTAACACTTCTTTAGTTTACAGTTCCACCAATTAGCATCATTAAATTATCTTTTATGTTTCCTTAAAAAGTGGAGATTCCATCTTTTTTTGGAGATTTGGTTCTAAAGTCAGTGTGTGAGGCAAAGAGTGAAAGCCTCTTATCTTATCCCAAAGTAGACAGAGTATATGTGGTTTGTGTACATAAGCCTGTGCAGTAATACTTGAGTATACAAGATTAATAATACATGCAGTAATGTGGATTGTCTGATAATGACTTTTATACAAAATAAATTTCCTACTTCCTCTCTCTCTTCACCTCTCTTTTTGCTGAGTGCACATAATTTAGTGCGCAGGACAAGCCCTGTGCTATACGGAAATACCCTGTCTTTTCTGACATCGGGGCTCCCGGTGTGGGAGACGGCGTGTGTCATCTCTGGTTTGTTGAGGAGGTTCCTATGGTGCTCCTGTCTCTGTGCACACTTCCCTTCCAGATGCTTCTGCAGCCCTGCAGGCAACGTACCCATCTGAGACCTAATCAGGGAACTAAAGGAAAAATGAGGAGCTGGGAAAGATGCTAAACAGACAATTAGCCACCGGGACAACTACTATTGGCTTCCCTGCACAGACAGATTGTGAAAAGTTGGGGGAAGGGAAACCGAGTAGAAGGGCAATGTGGGGCTCTCCATCCCTGGATCATTCTGCCTGCTGCCTCTGCTTTAAGAGTCAGATGTTAAACGGAGACAGCTGGAGCCTCTGGTTTTCACCAGGTGTGGCTAAGTTTCATATTGGAAACTGGCAATTCCTCTGAAAACTTAGATTGCCCTTCAGATACTGGTAATGCCACCCCCAGGAATAAAAATGCTCTTGTGCCCCCAGAGAGCAGGCTGTCTATCTGTATGTTCTTGCAGTGACTCACGCCTGTAATTCCAGCACTTTGGTAGACCAAAGTGGGCAGATCACCAGAGGCCAGGAGTTCGAGACCAGCCAGGCTAACATGGCAAAACCCTGTCTCTACTAAAAATACAAAAATTAGCCAGGTGTGGTGTCCTGCACCTGTATGTAATCTCAGCTACTCTGGAGGTTGAGGCAGGAGAATTGCTTGAATCCTGCAGGCAGAGGTTGCAGTGAATCGAGATCACACCACTGCACTCCAGCCTGGGTGACAGAGCAAAACTCTGTCTCAAAAAAATAATAAAATAAGTTTTGAATTCAACATGACTGACTTTTAAATAAAAATCACCTATCATGGTTTACCATATGTCTGATGAAATCCTGTAAAAATGAAATGCAGATCTTTGCCATTCACTCTTGAGCAAATACATATGTTGTCACATCTCAGAGCTATTTATTTCTCCTTATTTCAAGTGTGCCCAGTGCCATCCATCCAGATGCACATCAAACACACAAGTAAAAGTGGAACAGAATTTCTCAGTCATTTGAACATTTATAATTTATTTGTAACATGGAACAGATACAATGTTTTGGAAAATAAGAAAGGAAAAAACTCAGGAGACTATGGGCCAAATGTAGATCTCCTAGGAGCTGGAACCTAGATTCAGGGGTTGGCAGATGTCATCTGAGCCTTACTCAGGCTGTGTCCTGCCTGGGGTCATTGGGTAAGCCACGGGACTGCTTGGTGACTCATTTCCCTGACCCTCCCTGGAGAAGAGTAATTGTGCCTTGGTCATACCACCTTGACCCAGGTTGATGATCAGAGGACTGAGATAAATAAATGCTTAAAAGCAAACTAGAGTTCAGAAAGTTTGTCTTATATGTGTATGATTTCCTGGATCCTTTTGAGCCTGACAAGTGGCTCACTAGTTACTTTCAAGAATATTGCAGAAAAAACTGTTCTGAAGTGGTTGCTCCTCTACACCTGAGTCTGCTGTCCATGATGGAGGCAGATTGGAGCAAGGTAAGGGGGAAGTGCCCCTCCACGGTCTGAGGCCTGGAGAGAGCCTCTCCACTGTGTGGAAGTAGGTGTGATCAGAAGGTTGGGACCAAATAACTTTGCTGCTCCCTCAAGGGGTGTCAGAACTGAAGCCTCTGCACTGGAGCATGTGTGGTTGTAGCTAGCTGCTGGCTGTCCTGGTCTCCTACCAGCTCCTTAATATTCTGGCTTCCTGTGTGGCCCGGCAGCATCCCTGGAGAGGCCAGACTCTCAGCATCCCTTGAGGCCAGGCAGCTCTCTGTAACAAAGAAGAGGGTACTCCACACCACCACTGTCACACAGTTAGACCTGCCTATTGCCCGGGAGAACACTTACCCAGAGGTTGGCTCTGACGCTACCTAACTTGTCAAGCAACCTCCTCTGTGAAGAAAGGAAAAGCAGATTCGTGCCACGCACTGAGCCTGGCTCTGGTTCTCCACTCCATTGGCTCTTACACGACACAGGCCAGGCCCTCCACAGAACACATGGAACATTCAAACCGCCAACCCGCCTGCATCAACAGCATAATCAGCTCAGCTTGCTCTTCCAACCAACAGACTCCCCTTCTATGGCTACAGGAATGCTAGAATTCTAGTTGAGGAAGAGACCTTGAAAGATCATCACATCCACATGCACATTGCAGAGACGCCATTACACAGGCCAATGACTTGGCCATAGACTGTCTGCAAAACTGGCCTGTCTCCTGCCTGTGTGCACTGAGGGTTTGGGGTGGCAGCAGGTGGTCATAACCCAGGATTCCTAAGTCTTGGCTCAGAGACCTGCTGTTGTGACACTCACCCCTCTGCTGAGCGGAAGCCCTGTGAATTCCTCCCTGAAGGCTATGCCAGTCTCTATGCAGTTGTCTCTTTCTTTTATGAGGCCACCGGTATTAGTCAAGGTTCTCTAGAGGAACAGAACTAATACACACACACACACACACACACACACACACACACACACACACACACGAGTTTATTAAAGAGTATTGACTCCCACAATCACAAGGTGAGGTCCCACAATAGGCCATCTGCAGGCTGAGGAGAAAGGAAGCTAGTCTGAGTCCCAAAGCTGAAGAGCTTGGAGTCCGATGTTCCAGGGCAGGAAGCATTTGGTATGGGAGAAAGATGTGGGCCAGAAGACCACCCCTTCCTCTGAGAATGTGAGAGCCTGTGTATTAGCCTGTGTATTATGGCACCTTGGGCTGCCATAACAAAGTGCTGCAGAGGAGGTGGCTTAAGCGTCAGAGATGTACTTCTCATAGCTCTGGAGGCTGAAAGTCCAAGAACAAGGTGTCAGCAGATTCGGTTTCTTTAGCGGCCTCTCCCGGCTTGTGGATGGCCACCTTTTTGCTGGGCCCTCGCGTGGTTTTTCTCCTGTACTAATCTGTCCTAATCTCCTCTTCATGTAAGGACAACTGGCTGAGTGGGTTAGCACCTGCCCTAGAGATCTCATTTTAACTTAATTGTCCCTTTAATGGCCCTATCTCCAAATGCAGTCCTAACCTCCTAACTGGAGGTTAGGTCTTTAACACATAAATTTGGGGAGGGGGCATGATCCGGCCCATAACATCTTGCTTGTATTTCAGCTGTCTGGAGCCCACTCTCACCTTCCCCCCAAACACTGGGCTCCCAAATGCTCAGGAAATGATTGACCATGCTGGAAAACAAGAAGAAGGAGCCGAGCTCTCTGCCCACCTCTGGTGGGCATGGATGGCAGCAGGGTGTCCCTGCCTGAGCTTCTTTCCTCTCTGTTCCTTAGAAGGGAGCTCTGGGCAGGAAGAAGGGCTCAGCTCACAGCAAGGCAAACTGAATCCCTGTTCCCCAACAGCTGTTCCCCTTCTAGTGTGTTGAGCCCTCATGTGTGAACATTAGCAGTTGTTCTCATGTTGGCAGCCCCCAGCAATCAGCCAGTGGCTCCTGTAAGTGGCAACTGTCAGGCAGTTATTCTCCTCACCTAATCACAGTAGTAGCTGCCACTTATTAGATGCCTGGCATGTGCTGGGTTGGCTTAGTGCTAAGAACTTAATCAAATATTAGAATATTAGTCCCATAATAATCTGGTGAGGTCACTATTACCACTCTCCTGTTAAAGGTGGGAAAGTGAAGATTTTAGAATGGCTATGGGTCATAGCTGGGGAATAGAGGAATTCAAAGTTGAACCCGAGACTTGACTTCAGTGTTTCACTTCTAACCTCGACATGGTACTGCCTCCCTAGCTAACACCATCAGCTTCTCTTTCAAAATCCTGTGTATTTCTACAGAACATTCTCTCACCTTCTGGAAAAGTTCTCAGGTTCTAACCCCAGTGTCACTCTTTCAGTATCATCTCTTGAAGACAGAGCTCAGACAGTGTGGTGTAAAGCGGGGAGGGTGAACTTCAGAGTCACGGTTGGGTTCAAATACTGGCCATACTGCTTACCAGCCATGTGACCCTGGGTAAGTTACTTCATTCGAATAAGCTTCAGTTTCCTTCTTTGTAAAAAGAGATAACGTCTGTTTCACAGGGTTGAAATAGATAAGGCAGGCCAAGCCTCTTGCATATTGCCTAGCATGCAGTAGGTGCTCTGAAAAGGCAGACTTGGGCTAAGGGAGACTCAAGAAACATGACAATTAAGTACATTGGGGGCCTTGATGGGATCTTGGATTCAAAAAAGTACACAAGCACACATATTGGGGTAAATGGAGGAATTCGAACGAGGACTTTATATTAGGTAATAGCATGGTATTAGTGTTAAATTTCCTGAGTGTGGTCATGGTATTGCGGTTACAGAGGACAATGTCCTTCTTCCTAGGAATTACATGCTGAGTCACTAGGGACCCCAGGAGAGTGTCACAGTGACTCATGCTTACTTACAATTCTCTGGAGAGGAGAATGCTTGAAAAGAAAGAGCCAGTTTCATAGTGAATATCTGACATAAACTCTCAAATGGTTTATCAAACAAACTAATACAGATGTGTGTATATGTGCCCACGTGCACACATACACCGTGGGAAAGAGAACGCCAGTGTGATAAAAACAGGTATTCATTGTGTGATGGTTGCAACGTTTCTGTAGTTTTGAAATTTTTCAAAATAGAAAATTGTGGGTTGAAAAGAGCTTCATGCAGAGTGTGGACAGTGAGCCTGTAGAACAGCACAAGGCCCATGGGCATTTATTTTGCTTTTTCTCCTGGGCCTGGACATGTCATAGGACTGCCTCTGTCCAGGGCAGAAGAAACTGCCTCCCTTAGTGTATTTCCCCAGAGGGCCTCCCCACACCCACCACCACCTGGACTGCAACGCAGAGCCCACCTGCTCCCTGGCTGTGTTCCTATTCCACATTTTAGAGGTTTTCATAAGCCCACATTTAGGGTTGCCAGATTTAGCAAATAAAAGTACAGAATGCCCAGTAAACAATGAATAATATTTTAGTGTGCCTCAAATATTGCATGGGACGTAACTTGTACTGGAAAAAGTATTAACCTGAAATTCAAATATAACTGGACATTCTGTATTTAATCTGGCAGCTCTAGCCCTATCACCCTGTTGCCTCCCACAACCAGAGTCAGGTCATCTATGAAGACTGAGTCTTAGGAACACAGTAGAGAGATTTTCAGCCCAATGGTAAGGTTTGCAAACTGTTGCAGAGGCCCTAGGCCCTCTGCCCTACGACTTATAAAGGAAACACACAAAAGGGTTATTGGCTGAGCCAGGGTAGACTCATGGGCCTTAGGGAGAGAAAGAACTGTCCCAGAAGCCCTGCCAGGGTATCTAGGCTGATCCACCTGGGTCATGCTCATGCAGGTGTGCCCGAATCCTGGGCATCTGCCTCCTTGCCCAGCTCCTTACCTCTCCAGCTGTGCCAGCCTCACACAGCTGAAGGGCTGTGAGCAGTGAACCTGAGGCTGGCCTGCTTGGGTTTGAATTCTGGCCTTACCACTTACTGGATGGGTCCATTCAGATCACCTACCCTATCTCAGTTTCCTCATCTGTGAAACACAGATAAATAACAGTAACTCCCTTGCAGAGGAATAACTGAGCAAATATTTGCAAAGTACTTGGGACAGTGCCTGGCATGTAGTAAGCCTGGTATAGGTGTTTGTTAAATATCTAATCTACTCGGGGAGGAAGACTAGTGCTGTTGTGAGGTCAGCCTTATGGCTTGAGGCTGGCAGAGCCTGCAGGGGCTGTGCCTTGAGTGTCTTTGGTGACACAGGCAACGGGCTGAGCATTCACTAGGAGTAAGTCAGGAAAGTGATGTGGTGGCAGAGAGACTGGCAGCTATGAGGTGTGACTGTGTCCCCATCCCAGCTGGTTCCCACCTAGGAGAACTCAGGCACTGGGGAAAAGAGGCTGAATGTGGACTATTCTGTTTATTTTGTGTATGTTTTCTTTTAAATTTGAGATGGAGTCTCAGTCTGTTGCCCAGGCTGGAGTGTAGTGGCACGATCTTGGCTCACTGCAAGCTCCGCCTCACAGGTTCAAGCGATTCTCCTGCCTCAGCCTCCCAAGTAGCTGGGATTACAGGCACACACCACCATGCTTGGCTAATTTTGTATTTTTAGTAGAGACGGGGTTCCACCATGTTGGCCAGGCTGGTCTTGAACTCCTGACCTCAGGTGATCTGCCCGCCTCGGCCTCCCAAAGTGCTGGGATTATAGGCGTAAGCCACCGCGCCTGGCCAGCGTGGGCTATTTTGGAAGTAACTCTCAGGCACTATCCTATTGCCATGATAGTTTACTCAAAGTGTCTCCTTCACTCTCGGATTCTTTTCTTTCTTCCAGCTGGTGCCCCCTTCCTGTTCTCTTTAGTTTTCCATTTTGTTTCATAGCTTCTTCTCCTCCAGTCTGACTTATGTTTCTTCACCTTATTCCTGGTTTCAAAAAGGAAAAAAAATTGCTTGCACAGTGTCCAGGGTTATGGTTGGGGCAGGTCTGTTGGCACCCCCAGCCAGTCCCACGCCACTCTGATCATGGCACATTGCCTGCAGAACAGGGGCTGGCCTCAGCCTTGCAGTCCCAGAGTGGATGAGACCTTAGGGACCCCGGGAGAGTGTCACAGTGGCTCATGCTTACTTACAATTCTCTGGAGAGGAGAATGCTTGAAACAAAAGAGCTGTTTCATCAGATATAATGAGACATGTGAGTGCCATGTGGCTCCTTGATCCCTTCCTTTCCTCATAGGCAAATTCTATGAGAAGCTGAATTATCAGAGGCATAGACATACAGGTATGTGATTCTCAAATTAAACAACATGAGCCCCTGATAGGCTGAGGTGTGCATCTTGACAACAGGACTCCACTTGCCACCTGCTCAGATGAGTGTGTCCTTCAGTGTGGATGCCGTGGCAGATTGCATTTTCCAGAGATGGCAGCGACAATATCTGTTGTCCCATGCAATTTTCTGCAAGCAACCTTGCCACTCCCCCATCAAGAGGTGGAGTTGAATACTTTTGCCCTTGAACTTGGGCAGGCTTGTGACTGCATGGGCCAATGGATCTGGCAGAAGTGACGCTGTGTCACTCCCGAGGCTCAGTCATAAAAGGCAGTGCAGATTTTGTCTTGTTCACTGGACCACTCATGCTTAGAACCTTGAGTTGCAATGGGAGGAAACTGCTTACCCTGAGGCTACATGCTGTGAGGAAGCCGAGTCACACCCAGAGAGGCCGCATCTAGGGACTCTGATAAGCAGTCCTGGTTTTGGAATCATCCCAGCCCAGGGCCTGAGTGAAGGGGCCTCCAGATGATTGCAGTTCCTAGCCTTGGAGTCAACCCAACCTTCAGGTCTTTCCAGTTGAGGTCCCAGATATCATGGAGCAGGGATAAGCCCATCCCACTGTGTCCAGTCCAAATTCCTGACCTGCAGAATCCATGGGCATGGTAAAATGGTGGTTGTTTTAGACCATTAGATTTGGGGTTAGGTTTTTACACAGCAACTGCAATGAGAACCGACACATTTCCCGTTGGCAGGGAAGTGTTTGCCTCATTATTTTCCTTTTCTTACGCTTCCATGGCTGATTAATCCTTCTTATTGTTGACATATTTGTCATGGTGTTTTCTGCAAAAATAATATTGCTATGAAAATAGAAATCCAAGATCTAAGACATAAGTTACGCACATTCCCATCTCCTTAACAAATATTTTTATTTGTCCCAGCTCATCTTTTCTTTAGAGCCACGAGTGTTTCCTACTTGCTTGCTGTGTGACCGGAAGTAAAGAGTCAACAGTCCCTCTTTTAATGGCCTCTGACAAAACTGTCTTTTCCAGAGTCCAGCCCAGGCTCGTAAGATTAAAAAAAATACCCTACAGTTGCAATTAGACCTTGCTCTCCTGAGATATATATATATATTTTTCTCATTAAGGTTGACTTTGGATATCATTGAAATTGATCCATTGCATATTAATTTAGTTTGGGGACAGGGGTATGTTATTTACCTAATTTGCAAGTTGTTGGTGATGGTTGGCACCCACCTTCTTTCACCCCCATATTCTGCCTGCACTAGCTTTCCCTTACTTGTTTTCTTTCCTCTTATTTTGATATTTTTGCCCAAGATGGGGTTGTCAATCATATTGTCTAAGACATGGGGGTTTAATGAAATTTCAAATATCTAGATAACTTGGAATGTGGACTTAGCCTAATAAGATGTTTATATGATCTAAGAGTTTAGAAGAGTCTAGACAGAATTCACGATGTATGTTTCCAGTTTTGAAGTCTTCCCCTACCACTGACTTGACAAATAAAAATTGTACATATTTATGATATACAACATGATGTTTGGAAATATATATGCATTGTGGAGTGGTTAAATAGAACAAGTTAACATGCATTTTATTTTGACTGAGAGACTTTTATTTATTTTTTACTTTGAGAGCATCTTTAGATTTGTGGAAGATGAAATGCAAGACCAGAGCTGGGGTTAGGGTGGAGTGAATGCGGCATGATTGCCTAACTACAGGGTTGGATCTGTCTTTACTTAAAAACTTAGTATTTTGTTTATGGTGAATTTGCCTTCATTTTCATTTTTTAACATATTGCTTAAAAACATTTATCTTGACTGCTGAATTACAGGAACCCCTTTAAATTTTGTATCCTAGGCAAGTGCCTGCCTCACTAGCCCCTCTCTGACAGGACCACCCACCCGGTGTTTTTAAAGAGTTATTCTTGTTCTAGCTCTTGCTTAGGGACAAAGGACACAGGCCTTCCTGAACTACTGCTTTTTCTCTTCCTCACGCTTGCTGCACTCCATCGTCACCTTTTCTTAACCTTGTGGGGACCCCATCCCATGAAAACACTGAAACATCGAGTTGATGCTGCACCTGCAGCAGGAAATAAAGGACTGAGGCAACCAACAGGATTAATCAGGGCACAAGGTGACTCTCAGTTGACAGATGTGGAGAAATTAAATGGCTTTTTTTCCCATGAATTATCAGAGCAGTTATTGTAATATTCCTATTCATGCTAGATGTCCAGAAATGGCACTCCACTGTGACTAGTGCTAAAGGATAACATTTGATGCATATGTGTTGATGCATCAAGATGGTCTGGGCAAATATAAAAATCAGTGTTTAAAAGCAAGTAATACCTGCCCCACCTGTCTCCTTCCTGAACCTCCCCACCTCGTGTGTGAGAACAGCAGTCTGAATTTCAAGGGTGAAGTATGGGCTTGTGTGAGACTTTGGAAGGGGGGAGGTTATCTGCTTCCCCATTCATTTCTAAAAGATAAAAGCTGAATTTTTTTTTAAACATGACAAAATATTCTTTCATCAAAATAGTTGTATCAAAGCGGCAATGTCAAAATGTCATGCCTTGACTTTGCTGATTCTAGGTTCTCAAACTGTACTTGTTATTATGATTGTTAATTTCACCTGAAATTTACAATGTAATAAAACTTTGAAAGAAAAGTTAATGAAATGGCAGATTTCTCTGACATTATGAACATATGCATACACACACACACACACACACACACACACACACACATATATATATGTGCCTTTCTTCCTTCCTTCCCTCCCTCCATTTGTCCCTCCCTCCCTCCTTTCCTTCCTTCTTTTTCTCCCCACCTCCCTCCCTCACTCTCTATCTTCATCTTTAAAATACTGAAAGTAATTTGGGTTGGCCTGTTAGCCATTTACAGTAATGTATTATGCATATCCTAATGAACCAGATACAGTTTTGTATACATTTTAAAGATGGATAAATTTGTTTGAATAATGGCAGTCTAAGGTTTTGCTTGGCCAGATTAGACACAAAGGAGAATATCTTTTTCCAGATGTCTCTGGGCTTTGGCCAGTGCGGTCTTCTGCTGCGTAGAGAAAAGACACGTTGAGATAGACTGCCATATAGTACATGGCACGTCAGAACATCAAAGCTTTTCTTTCCAGAACATGTTTTGACTGTAGCTTAATTCACTCTGTAAAGGAATTTAAAATAGATTCTTTACCTATAACATATATTTGACAACACTTTGAATTTTAATGTGAACCTGTGCAATGTAGACACAACTAAGTCTGGCAGCCTATTAATGTCACCAATAGCACATTTTATTTATAGAATTTACCCTCTCCCCAATTCTCAGCTAGAAGCCCATACACAGTAATTAAGCCATTATAAAAACACAATAGGATATAACATAATAGAACCATCCTGCTGTCAAGGCACACAGAGCAGGGAAATCAGGATAACACAGAAGAACACAATGCTTCCAGTTCAGTTCTGCTGCAGAAATGTCACAAACTAGTACCCTCCCCAGGATAAGTAGCAGGGGGAAATTACTTCCACAGACAACTGGGTTAATATTCAGAAAACGGCAAACTGACCAGCAAACTAATCAATCAACCAACCAATATCGATCAATCGATGTATTTGTATTCAAGAGTCTTACAATCATATTGTGAAGTAAGGCTTAAAATGAAAATACAGTACAACAGTGATACCAGGTATGTCACAAGAAGGATGGGATTAAGCAAAGGATGTGCATAAAAGCAAAAGGAGGCCAGGTTCCTATGTGTAGAAATGCCAGGGAAGTCTTTACTTGAGGAGGTAGGGCTTGAACTGGGCTTACAAGGAAGTGGAAAATTTGGACAGAAAAAGAGGAAAAAGGAAATGGTATGAAAAAGGAAAAATATTGCGAAGGCAGACATTCAAGAAAATACTTATGTGCAAATACTTGGTGCAATAGTTCCCAAAATAAAGCATTAGACAATTAAACTATGGATATATTATTTTCCTTTTAAAATGTAGCAATGCTCTATTATTATCAAATTATTATTAGCAATTTTATATAGGTATAAAATTGTAATAGATGTATATGCTCCAATCCATAAAAAATATTTATATGTAACAGAGAAAAAAGATTGGAAGAAAATACATCAAATGTTATAGTATTTTTTAAATGAGTGATAGTAATATGGGTAATTTTATTTTTTTCTGAGAAACTTTTTGCTTTCCAAATTCTAATTTAAACAATAACATTTCTACAGTGAAGAAAGAACAAAGGGAGACCCTCCCCAAAAAAACCACTAGAAATACACTTTAAAATGGCATCTCTATATAAATTTTACATTCTATCATTCATTCATCCATAGACTAATGGACAGTGTATGTTAATAGGAATTTTTTGAAACTATCTGTAATGGACTAAATTACATTCCTCCGACATTCATATGTTAAAGCTTTGACCCCAATATGACTGTATTCGGAGATGGGAGCCTTTAAAGAGGTAATATGAGAACATAGGGTGGGGCCCTAATCCAATGGGACTAGTGTTCTTATAAGAAGAGAAAGAGATACCAACGATGTGTGCACAGAGAAAAGGCCATGTGAGGACACAGCAAGAAGGTGGCCATCTGCAAGCCAAGGAGAGAGGCCTCAGGAGAAACCAAACCTGCCAATGTCTTGATCTTGGACTTTCAGCCTCCAGGACTGTGAGCAAATAAATGTTTGCATTTAAGCCACCCAGTCTGTGGTATTATGTTATAGCAGTCCTAGTAGACTCATATACTATCTCTATAGAACTTACATCATGTGGAAAATATAATTTGCCCACCTATTTATTTTACTATAAAATTAACATAAAATAACTTGTGACATTCATCCACCAGAATGAAACTTCCACACCAGTTATGTCTCCTACTCTGGATAATTTATTTTGCTGAGCACCACCAGAAAATTGGCCGTGGGTCAACACTGGAAAAAGCTGCAGATTGTACAGGGAGACCCAGAGGACCTCTGCAGTGCCAACAGACAGAAAAGGGTAGCACTAACTGACTCTGCTGGTGCTGATGTCCTGAATAGGCCATCCAGGTCGGAGATTCCATTTGATTTTTTTTCTGAATATGTGACTCTGCCAGATCTTCCTTCAGGATTGAAGGAACTGTTTCTGTAGCTTGTGGGCCTGCTGCTGGCTGACAGCACTCCACTGTCAGCCCTCTCTGGGCACTGAGCTCTACAAAGACCTCCTTACCCATGAGCCACCTGCCTGGGACTAGCCTCCATTCAATGACAGGTCAATGAAGGCAACTAATGATCTGACTCCATACCCCAACTGACGATGTCTCTGAAAGGCCAGTCCAGTTTTGGAGCTCCCTGTACAGTGAACTGAGACCTTTTCAGAGTCCACAGCCCAATTGTACCCTCTGGCAAATCCTGTTTCCTTCCCTTCCTTGACAGGTGTTAGTCCCAAGACCACACCGTAATAAATTTCTTATTTGGTAATGTCTGTTTCAGAATTTCTAGGGAACCAACCTGCAATATTTCTCCATTTGTTTGCACCAGCTATTCCTGCCAGAAAACCAGGTTGCTTATCTATGTAATTGCAAGGCAATATTCTGTCCATCAAGAATTATAGTTGACCTTTTGTGAAACATCTACGTGTCATTTCAAGCCTTCTGATTGGGAAGGGAAATTTATTTTATCCCTGATTTGATTTCCTACTGAAACTGTCCTTGAGCACTTGGATTAAATCATGAATTTTTTTTTTAGTTCTATTGGCCTTTCCCACGAGGTAGCTTTGTCCTCATCCAGCATTAGGAGTTTGAAATGAGAGCCTGAATGGGTCTCATTTGGTCCTAAGTGGTTGGTCTATCTATATCAGAACTGTAAAATATAAAATGTCAAATCTCGAAAGTACCTTATAAGTTATCTAACTCTAGAATGACTGAGGGATTTTCATACACGTTTTGACTTGGACCAGGTGGTAGTGGCTGTTGGAATACTGTCTTGAGAAGGGCTTAGCAGAAAAGAGCAGACTGGGTTATGGAAGTTGGGCAGGCATGGGTGTGGAGTAGGGACTGGTACAGTCACCTCACGGACATCCCTGATAGTCTCACTCTCTCATATCACTGGAGATGAAACTGGCTCAAGTTGAGACTTACCCAAGGTTGTGCAGCTGGTTACAGGTGTTTGGACCATAACCAGTGTGCCCCAACCAACAGTCCAGACTTCTTCATCCCATAGATGGTATATTTAGCATCTTTGGCTACACCTCCTCTGTTGCAGGCCCTGGTCTACGAGAGCACATGGGATCTTGAGTCAGATTCTTGTCCTCTCCTCCTTCCTGAGTGCCCTCTGTTGCCATAAATGAGCATGACTCCTTGGGCCAAACACCTACAAATAGTTTCTGTTTTCTTGGTTAAGCTCAGCAAAGTTCTAGCCCTTAGAAATGGGTATATCCAGCAAAGCTCTAGCCCTTGGAAATGTGTATATTTGATAGATTAATTTTCTGCCTCTGGCCTGCCTCCCTTCTCATTTTTTTCATTTATTAATTTTAAAAAATGTTTAGGGTAGTTGTTATTGGGAATATTAAACTTCCTATCTAAAGAGCCCACTAATATCTTTGAGCAGTGACTTGAATGTGTAGTAAGGACCAACCTGCCTTGAAGGGGACATCTTTCCTCTTCTTTTTCCTGCTAATAGCATCCTTTTCTTCACTAGGGAGTTTCCCATTCCTTCCCTTTCCACATGGTTCTGTTGGAGCTGTCAGTCATACCAGCCCTGGCCTGGCTTCCCTGGGTAGATATTCGACCAAGCTCTGGGTGTGGTGTCCACATAATGCTCCCGCCCCAAGGGTCGTGTTCTATCCTCAGAACCCTTGAGTATGTTTTACATATTCATTGCCGTTTACATAAGTATGCCATTTATGTATACATTGCCATTACGTGGCAATGGGGACTTTGTAGATGGAATTAGGGTTGTGGACTTTCAGCTGGAGATTCTCCTGGATTATCTAGTTGGGTCCAAAGTAATCACATGGGCTCCTGAAAGTGGAAGAGAAAAGCAGAAGGATCAAAGAAACACGATAACAAAAAAAAGAAGCAGGAAAGATTTGAAGCATGAGAAAGACTTGACTCACCATGGCTGATTTTAAAGCTAGAAGAAAGGGCTATCACCCAAGGAATGTGAGCCCTTCGAGAAGCTGGGAATGGTCCACAGATGGAGACAAGTAAGGAAACTGGGATCTCAGTCCTACAAGCACAAGGAACTGAATTCTGCTAACAAACTGAATACACAAGGAAACAGGTTTCTCCTGGAGAAAGGAATGCAGCCTTCTGACACCTGGATTTTAGTCTAGGAAGACCCTAATAGGGTTTGACCTTCAGAACCATAAGGTCATACATGTGTTTTGTTGTAAGCCACTAAGCCTGTGCTAATTTGTTACAGCAGCAATACCAAATGAGGACTCAGGCTAAATCTCCTGGTCACAGGAATTGGTCCAGGGATGAGCATGTGATTCAAGCCGTACCAATGAAAGTCCTTCTTTCCAGACTCCAGGAAAGAGGTCTTTTTTCTTGATGGGAGCTACAAGGATGTGTGGTCCTGGAAGTGTAACTCTGGCCCCAGCTAAGTGGAAAAGCTCATAAGAACTGGCACAACACACCGGCAAGAGCTGTGACGGGAGTCAGTGCAGGTCCCGACAGGGTTCCTCCAGCCACTCCACCCCCACCCTTCCCAGTCACATAAGCCAATTAACTCCTTCTTTCATTCAAATTCATTTCAGTTGGCTTTCAGTTCCTTGACTAATCTTGTCCAGTCCCTTTAGAATCCTAGTCCTTGGTCATCCATACTTAAAAATCCCATCTACTCCAGAAGGAACCCAGCAGTCACATATATTCTCTTGGAATATTCACAGGAATTATTCCATCAGATAACCTGGTTGTCACTGAGTGATGACAGAGCCCGAAGGAAATGGTGCACACCGTAGGAAGTTCTGGTAGAAGACAAGGAGAGGAAAAGACCTGGGTCATGGGGGAAACAGACCAGGGAGGGTAGAAGGAAGGTGTAATGTTGAGTGAATGAGTGATGGGGGTAGAAACAAACCATTGCAGCCCTAGACATTGAGAGAAAAATGGAGGTTAAAAAAAGAGAGGGGAGGTCAGGTGCAGTGGCTCATGCCTGTAATCCCAGCACTTTGGGAGGCCGACGTGGGTGGATTACCTGAGGTCAGGAGTTTGAGATCAGCCTGACCAACATAGTGAAACTCTGTCTCTACTAAAAATACAAAAAAAAAGTTAGCCAGGTGTGGTGGTAGGCATCTGTAATCCCAGTTACTTGGGAGGCTGAGGCAAGAGAATCGCTTGAACCCAGGAGGCGGAGGTTGTGGTGAGCTGAGATCGCGCCACTGCACTCCAGCCTGGGTGACAGAGTGAGACTCCATCTCAAAATAAATAAATAAATAAATATAAATAAATAAATAAATAAGAGAGAGGGGAGATGGCAAATTCTCAACTCTGTCTGCTCCACTCCTATTAGACTTTTCAGTCATTCTTGACTCTCATTAGTACCGATAATGTATTCCAATCACAGTTTCTGGAGCAGGTGCGTCAGCAATGGGCCCATCCTAGGGGAGGGAGGACACCTATTCCTGGATGTCCTCCATGAGCTGCTGGCAGTGGGCATGGACAGAGTGCCCACAGTTTTCTGGAACATCCCACGGTAGAAAAAGGAGAGCCACAGAAAAGCAACACAAAACAATCTCCTCGTGCAGTTTGCTTATTGTTGGAGTTTGAAATTCTGCCAAGTGCTCATACTTCTTAGTTGTCAGCAGTTTAGTTTTAGACAATAGAGAAAACAACTCTTTTGGCTTCTACCTAAACTTTAGCAGAGAAAAGAACAGCTTCAGGAGTTGAACTCAAATGGTCTTCTTACCTTATTTGCCCCGACCCCGAGTTGCACTGCGCTAGCAAAGAATGGAGAATGTGGGGCCTGGAAACGCTGTGTTTATGAGACGAGGCTTGGGCTCACACATTCTCTGAGTCACAGCCTCTGGAGTTGGTGGTGATTAAGTAGGGATGTGGGAGGGAAGCACTGTGCCAACTTGAGAACCCCCTTTTTGGACTCAGCATTTTAACCAAACTCGAAAACTCAAATCTTTCAGCTTTAGGAGTTTATTTTCTCTTGGAAAATATCTGGATCCTTTTTATTTTCTGTAAGAGGGAAGGAAAAGGCTAAGAATAAAGATGACAGGTTTACTTGGACATAAAATCACTGTTGGACAGCTGTTTTTTGCTGAGTTAAGTGTCAAAAAGATCTGTAATTTACAGAATAAATTTTCCTGAAATTACACAGGGGGTGGATAATTGACAGCAAACTGCTTGAGCTATTTGGCTGTGGCAGTGTTGCCCTTTCAGAGAACTTGGGTCCCTCCCTTCCAGTCCAGAGCTTCTGGGGCAGAATATTTATTTTGAGCACCAGGGTCTGACCCACACCTGCTCAAATCTTCAGTTTCATCTTTGCCTAAAGGCCCTCACTTCTGAGCAGCCATGAGGCTAGCTTCTAGTTTGTTTGTAAGATCTCCAGGCATCCATTTTGATAGTGTCATTGAACATTTAGTATGTGAATCTCAAGAACGCTTGTAAAGAATTCGAGTTTTCTATGGCCTGGAGGGGAGGGAATTTGTATCCTCCCTATTTAGTAAAGATGATTGACAGCTTTCCTGTATACAACAGGCTACCTGTCAATTGGTGGCTTTACATCTTAGAGGAGGGCTCTCTGGAGTTTTCCATTCCTGTATCTATGGGTTCTGACCCATGGCTGTCTGACTTCCCTATTTTCCGACTGGTTTGGCAGAGATGCCTTATTACGTGGTTCCTATGTCACTGCGGAAAATGGCTTCTTTCAAAATAACATTTTACATAGCCTGGCTTTCTTAATTAATGTACTTTGGGGAGTTTTCTTAACTCTGACTTGTCCACTGGCTTTCTTGCGCTGGTGTTAGGACTCTACATCATCATTAATTGACATTAATGACATTACTTGATATTTAGGTAGCACCAGATCCACCTTTAAAACCTGAGGATAAATTATAATTTGTTGCAATACATAAGGAAAGAAGAGAATCTGGAAGGAGTCATGAAGCACAGGGAGTGAGACCTCCCTGGAGAAGCTGGCATAAGCTTTGATTCAGCCTTAACAGGATCCCACACATCTCAACGCAGAGAGAAAACAGTTTCCAGGTGTGGCACCAGGCTTCCCCACACAGGGTCTTGTGGCACAACCCAGCTCACTGCTCCATGCCACAGAGTCCCTCGCTGTAGGAGCAAGAAATGGGTCCACTCAGGGCCCACTGGGAGAGAGAGTTTTATGTTCATGGTGTTCAAGTGTTCTGACGTGGGAACACTATGGGGAAGTTCCCTTCCTCTGATATCAGACAGTCTGTGAAGAGGTGAAAGCTCCCCAGCGAGCAACCTTTCCCCGGCCTCTCCTGACTGAAGTGGAAATGATGTCTGAGAAGAATAAGCCAGTCGATGAATTCATTCTTTGAACTTCTCTGACTGGGAAGTGGTTCTGAGACTTTGAAAATCTTCAAAGATCTCAGCTCATGAAATCAATAGTTCATTTTTTAAGTTGCCAGAGTTAAGACAAGCATTCTACTCAGAAAAGAGTGGGAAGGTCCTCCTAGTTGAAGACCCAGACACTAAAAAGAATATTAAGCTAGGAAAGCTATGGTCCCTGCCCTTAAGGTACTGTCTAGGAAAGAATGAAGGTCAAGACTGCCCATGGTCCTGGAATGAGCACAGGAGTCAGAGGTGAGAGCAGGCACATTGGGCAGGGAGTGGGGGAGGAAAAACAGGGAAGGGATAAGGGCCTTTCCCGTGTAAGTGATTATATATGCCGAAAGTTGAGTGACAATGGAAATAATCTGAAATATGTCCCATCTGTGTGCATTTCTTGGCTGATAATTTTGAAACAAGGTACTAAGACTAATGACAAATAATTTTTTTGGTATTTTCTTTTTTTTAAATTTTAGTTTAAGTTCTGGGATACATGTGCAGAATATGCAGGGTTGTTACATAGGTATACGTGTGCCATGGTGGTTTGCTGCACCTATTAACCCATCATCTAGGTTTTAAGCCCCGCATGCATTAGATATTTGTCCTAATGCTCTCCCTCCCCTTTCCCCCCGACCCCCTGACAGGCCCCAGTGTGTGATGTTCCTCTCCCTGACACGTAATATTTATTAAGCACTTACTAGATATCAGGTATTATGCTATGAATTTACATGAACTCTCATGAATTATCTCATGTAATCCTCACCATAAATTCTATGAGCTTTGTACAATTATACCTTCTCTTTTTCAGACAAGAAAACTGAAGTGCCAAGAGGTCAAATAACTTGCCCAGGGCCCCTCAGCTAGCTGATGCAAGAACTAGGATATAAATTCACAGTTATCCGACGTTAGTGCTTTTCCTCGTACTCATCTTTTTTGTTGGATTGCTTGTTTTTGATTTTTGTGTGTTATTGAGACCTGAGCAACAGTCTTACGGCCCTGGATCCTGAAAGAGTCTGCCAGAACCGAGGACGTTGTCATGCGTCTCTGTTTCGGAGTTGTGTGCTGCACAGCAGAAGTGGGCATGGCTAGCGTTCGCCTATCTCCAGGATCATCTGCAGGAGGCCTGGCCTGTGGCGGGCGCTATGCAGGGAGCGTTTGAATGGTTTTTTGCTCTCAGTCATGCTGATTCCCTGATCCATCTGCCTTGTTGGCTCTTAAACTGCAAACAGGAAATGAAACTGAAAAAAGCAGAAAATAGTGCTTTCAAGAAAAGGAAAAGCATCTTCCTTGAGGCAGTGACACTCTGAGAAGGGGAGTGATGACTAAGAGGTTTGTGAGATGCTGTTACCTGGTGATGAGGAGCCACAAAAACTAGATGCAGAATAGGAGTGCCATGTGGGCCTGTGCGTAGCTGGAGCCCAGGCCTCTTGTCAGTGGAGGGTGGAGTGTGAGTTGTCAGCTTCAAGCAGGATGTCAACTAAGCCTGCAGCACCCTGAGGGCAAACAGTTGAATAAAATGCACGCTTGATGAGAATGTTCAGCTTACAGATGACACTAAGCTTCAGCCACGGTTGCTAAGAGCAAATAAATCAATGCTTGCAACACTGGATCCCACAAACCTGATGCTCTCTTTTCTCACCCATGGGGGCGAAGAGGTACAGGATAAACCCTGCTTCTTGGCAGTCAGTCTCAGCAATATCATTTTGTGTTTTGAAACTGCTAGCAAATCATGACTGAGCCAGTCCACTGCTTTGAGCAGGTAGTGGTGGACTCTTCCTTTTGTGTTACCGACGAGAATCCCAAGAAAAGCAAAAATCTCGAGAAGCAGGGAAGTAGACAGGCAACACCAGAGTCCCCAGCTCGTCCTGCATTTATTCCCTCTGACTCAAGATGGCAGGAGTAGGGTGTGACTGTTGCTTGATCCTGGGAAGGGCAGGATTGCGTTTTCTCCTGACTTCACTGGTCATTGTTCTTTAATGTTGTATCCTTGGGCGGCATGTGATCTGTTAGAGTCTAGGGGACCTGTTCTTTCCTAGTGAAGAAACATTGCTCCGAAACAGCAGTGGTGTTTGCAAACAGCAGACATAGGTAGCAAGCAAAGGATGCTCTGCTACGTGTGTGCCTAGGTAATCTTCCTACATATATTTTATCTTAAAAATATGTATTAAATTATAAGACTCTTAGAAAATACTTATCCCTATACTTGGGAAATTAAGAAATAATACAGGCATCACCTCACCCTCCTCACTTCCCAGCTATTATCATGTTTGCATAGGAATTTCTACTTAGGAAATTTCTTCACATCTGTGGTGCAAGTCCACAAACATTTGCTGAGCCCCTAACACGCACTAGCTACAAAGCTGGCTGGAGAAGCTTTGGGAAGTTTTGGGAGTGTCCATTTAACCAAATGGTAAGTAACTTAAATATGATTTTTAAAAAGTAAAACAAATGGGGTTATACTATGGGGTAGAATTTTAAAAAGTGGATGAATCAAATTTTAATACAAACTGAGACTTCGAAAAGGGGCTACACAGCTTCTGTATGAAGAATGG